>NC_134493.1:43387334-43479518 GCF_040206685.1 Ascaphus truei
ACAGCAGTGATGTGGTACAGGAGAAACAAAGAGCCTTGCTCATCTTCTGTTACCAATATTGCCTGGGAGTCCTGAACCAGCGGTGCCCGATCTTGCGGGAATTGCCAGTGACTTGAATGGCAGTTACCGGCAGATCGGGAGAGATGTCTTGCATTGCAGGGACAGGACTCCCAGCCACTGTGCTGTACTTATTCTTATAGTGAGGAAGGAAGTAAGTCCACTGGTCAGGAAATGTAAGTATAGTATATCATTGTATATTAAAATAATGTGACTTATTGTTATACCCATTAATAGACATATTTATCTTTAATTTTATGTTACATCTTTCATGTTACTTAAGCAAAAACAATATTCTTAGTTCTCCAAGAGCATGATAGAAACGCTTTCATATTTCCATATCAGGATTTACCTGTGTGGACCGACTTGGTAAACAGATTATATATCTTCTGCGATATTTTGCAGTTGAACGTAATACCCGGGGGCACAGTCATATAAAGGAGATGTGAATTCCATGTGAACTTGGGTAGAATAATCTGTTTACCTGTATGGGAAAGCAGAACCTTCTGTGTTTACTATGTTCCTGCGGAAACTAATACAGATGAGAGAATGACATTGGTCAGTAAATTTACCACTGCTTGTGGCTTTGTGAAAAAGATTTTCCAAAAACATTGGAACATTTTACAGACCGATGAGGTCTTGAATAAGACTTGTAAGGAGTTTCCTAGGTTTGCCTATAAACGGGGTGAAAATCTAAAGGACATCTTTATTAGGGCTGACAATAAAAACTATTACGCAACACTGCATTTTTTAAGCACTCCAAAAGCTGGATGTTTTAAGTGTTATCGTTGTAGTGTATGCAATAGTTTGAACACAGGAGATCAATTCCACCACCCCAGAAGTGGGGAAGTGGGAAAGTGTTTAAAATAAGGGACCGCATAACCTGTACCACCACATATATTGTTTACATGATCAAATGTCCCTGTGGCCTATGTTATATAGGTAAGACCAACAGGATGCTGAAAACGAGGTTTATAGAACACAAAAGCAAAGTAAGTCACTGCTGAAGAGACTGCTTTAATAAAACATTGCACTGATTTTTATCGCACAGTATCCTCGCTTAAATGAATGGGTATTGAGCATGTGCAAAAAGCAAAACCAGGGAATGATAAAGATGTTTTATTACTACAAAGAGAATCCTATTGGATTTACTCTTTAGACACGGTGTACCCAAATGGGTTAAATGACATCCGATCTCTAGGTTGCTTTATTGAGGAAAGATGACCATAAGCCCTTTAATTTATAGCTCCTTAGGTTGCTGCCAATGTCTGCTCATATTTGGATTCATTCTTTGAAGGTCAGTCACTATCTGGGACATTGTAATAAATGGTTGATACATTTATATATGGAAAGAAAAGGATCCGGCGCCACAACCTGTGACAAACTTCAGGGCACTTCCGGGTTGTAGAAAAAACTTTATTGGGACCTCACGAACACACGGCTACACCACAATCTCCCCCTCAACGCGTTTCACGCTAGGATCAGCGCTTCGTCTTGGAATGACCCGGAAGTGCCCTGAAGTTTGTCACAGGTTGTGGCGCCGGATCCTTTCCTTTCCATGCTGTATACTCAGAAGGCTGCACGCCTAGAACCGGAGCTCAGAGGAGAGCAGGACCGAGGTCTGTGAGCTTACATAGGTAAGGTTTCCCTTCCCAGCTCTGACCTATCTCCTGGTCCGTTTATACTTCCCTGCTCCATTCTATGTGACTCACATTGACACCACAGCGTGCTGGTACTAACTGCCAGAGCGCAGGACAGACTTTCTATTTGATACATTTATATAACTTATATGCGCGGTGAGAGAATACTTCCTTTTTAATTTAATTCCATGTTTTTAATATATATTTCACTTTTCACATATATATTTCACTTGACATAGTTTTGCTAAATGTTTAGGATAAGGACTGTTAATATAACGGTGCTGATTCAGCCTTATTCTCTTACGCCTTATGTGACTGGATGAAGAAACAGATCAAACAGTAGAAAAGATGCAAATCCCGCCCGTCTCGAACCAAGGACAACGATGACGTCAGACGCTGTCCATAGATACCATGGTTACCAGAACACCGCACAAGAGAAACGTGATGACGTCAGTGGAGGCGTGTTATGTAGGAGGCGTGTTATGGAGGAGGCGGAGGATCACACTGATCGAATGCCCCCAGGTGGGACCAGATGTGACGTTGGACTGCGTGATGACGACAGCCGACCGGAACGGCATGGTGGATGACGCGCGACGTGGGGAGGAGCATGATGTGCACCATATGAACATAGGGACGAGGATGAACGGACAACTTCCATTGGATGCCAATGAGAGGAACAGATGATCATGGCAGTATGTGGGATGACGTCGGACGATGAGGGAGCAACATGTGATGTTATGGGATGCGAAACACAGTTGAATCGGCACACTTGGAAACATTCTTGGACAAATTAACAGAGGGCGTGATGGGAAGGTAGGGGTTATATAAAGGATTACACTAGACTTGGACATTATGCCACTAGATCTCACTTGAAAAAGACCTGCGGGTCAAAACATTGTGTTTGGGCTTCAAATAAATTAGATTAATTCAAATCCATTAGTGCCGTGTGTTGCCTTTTTTCATACTTGACCATGTTTATTCATTTATCCAGATTGCCAACGCGCACTGTATTATGATCACATGTCTCAAATAATTCCGATTCTGCTAAACAAACAGGACAGGATAAACTCATCAAAATGTTTGTTTCAAATGAACTTGTTCCAGACTACACTGGTCCTTTGTACAGAATCTGTTATCAAATGCAAATAGCTTTTCCTCTACCCTTTTAATCAACGAGAAAATATGAAATAAGATGTTTAATAAAAAAAAATGCCCTTTTCATCACATAACATACACATATTTGGCCTCCATTATTGCTAATGTAATGCCTCAAGGATTATGTGTTAAGGGCAATTGGAATGAAACAGTGGTGGAACTACTATCGGTTCAGCTGTACGGGAGCCCATCCTCCCAACCGGAACAGTGTCCATGCACTCAGCCTCCCCATGCCCCTCTCTACTTGTGGAGCGGGGTCCGTACATGCCCTGCTGAAAGGTGCTCGTCCCTCGCGGTCCTAACACAGAAGTTAGGCCCCACTAGAAGTCCGCCTTATATGTTAGGGCAGAGGATTAGTAGCCAGGGGCTATATGGCTACATAGATTATAGTCCTCTGGTGTTTGGCGTATTGCCGCCCCGGTTATGACTATTAGAAGTAGGAGAAAGTAGGAGGTGGGAGTTAAAACGATGACACTTGTTTACTGTAGGTTGCTGCTTAAAATAATCCAACCAGAACTGTCCTAATAGTGCTTCAAATATTAGCAACACCAGCTGCTTTGCATATGTATGTCTGATAGAACTGTCTGATTGCATTAAGATAACCCTTCTGGACTCATATACCTGTATATGTAGAGACAAACAAGAAGCAGCACGGCAATGGGGTAACAGCATTATTTGTTATAAAATGTTCATCTGTTAAAGAGACCATAATTTTCTTTATTTAATTCACAGAGAAACAGACGAAAATGAGAAGAAAGAAATACGTTACAGAAGCGTGGACGTTCTATGAGCTTACATCATTAAACATACGTTTTTATCAGGCATGTGCCGTGTCTTGAAGCTACAGTGTATATACAAAGAATTATTACAACCAGCACGGAGACTGAGAAGGAGCAGATCCTGGAAAGCTACAATACAACCACAAAGTCCTTCCATTGATCACTTGTACTGTGTATTTGAATATAAATGTCCATATTCCTTGGTTATGCCGACTTAGCTGAAACATTTGGTGCAATATTAGCCATGTGTAGGATTTTTAGTTGTGTGTCTCTCCCCAATATAGAGATTGTGTACATTTATGTGTGTGTGTAAGGGCTTTCGTTTGCAGTTCTGTCTGTAATTCCTGGTATGCCATTCTTCCATTTGGTTAAAGAGCTTTTAAACAGTTTTCATCATCCAATGTTGAGGTTATTAGTTTATACATTTTAATCCCACATGTATTATTTTCCAGATAAAAATAAACACATTCCATTGCAGATCATTTAGACTTCTTATCTACTATATATTTCTGAAAGCGTCCTATGTGGCTATGTCTGTATGTGTCTCCCTGTGTCCCTCCCTGTGTCCCTAGCGGCAATCCCATTGGACCTTGGGCCAGGCCAATGAGATTGCTCCCTTGGGCCGGCCGCCCCCACACACCTCTCATTGTCCTGAGGCAGAGTGACGGGCCAAAGGGGAGAGACACACACACACACCCCTCTGTCCCCCCCCCCCATCATGTGCACCGCCCTGCACCGGCTCCCGGACGGAGGGGAAGCGCGGCCCTCCTGCCCCTGCCGCCAACTGCAGGTTCCTCCCCCCTCGCTCTCAACCGGCTCCCGGAAACACGGAGGGTAAGCGCGGCACGGCCCTCCTACCCCAGCCGCCAACGCTCCCTTACCTCCCCGGCGCTACCTTAACTCCCCGGCGCTCCCTTAACTCCCCGGCGCTACCTTAACTCCCCGGTGCTACCTTAACTCCCCGCCGCTCCCTTAACTCCTCGGCGCTACCTTAACTCCCCGCCGCTCCCTTAACTCCCCGCCGCTCCCATAACTCCCTGGCGCTACCTTAACTCCCTGGCGCTCCCTTAACTCCCCGGCGCTACCTTAACTCCCCGGCGCTCCCTTAACTCCCCGGCGCTTCCTTAACTCCCCGGCGCTACCTTAACTCCCCGGCACTCCCTTAACTCACCGGCGCTCCCTTAACTCCCTGGCGCTCCCTTAACTCCCCGGCGCTACCTTAACTCCCCGCCGCTCCCTTAACTCCCCGGCGCTACCTTAACTCCCCGGCGCTACCTTAACTCCCCGGCGCTACCTTAACTCCCCGGCGCTACCTTAACTCCCCGCCCGCTGGGGGGGCCAAGCAGCCTCCTCGGATCTCTGTGTGTGTGTGTGGACATTTTACTCCTGCCAACAATTTGTGCCTCACTTTCATGCCCTATACCTGCCCTTCCCCACCCCCCCTACCCCTGCCCTTCACCCCCCCTACCCCTGCCCTTCATTCCCCCCTACCCGTGCCCTTCACCCCCCCTACCCTTGCCCTTCACCCCTCTGCCCTTCACCCCCCTACCCTTGCCCTTCACCCCCTCTACCCCTGCCCTTCACCCCCCCCTGCCCTTCACCCCCACCTACCCTTTACCCCCCTACTCCTGCCCTTCACCCCCCCTGCCCTTCACCCCCCCTGCCCTTCACCCCCCTACCCCTGCCCTTCACCCCCCCTCCCTTTCACCCCCCCTGCCCTTCACCCCCCCTTGCCCCTGCCCTTCACCCCCCCTACCCCTGCCCTTCACCCCCCCTACCCCTGCCTTTCACCCCCCCTACCCTGCCCTTCTCCCTCCCTACCCCTGCCCTTCACCCCCCTACCCCTGCCCTTCACCCCACCCCTACCCCTGCCCTTCACCCCCCACCCCTACCCTTCACCCCCCCTACCCCTGCCCTTCACCCCCCCCTACCCCTGCCCTTCACCCCCCCTACCCCTGCCCTTCACCCCCCTGCCCTTCACCCCCCTCCCCTTCACCCCCCCCACGCCTGCCCTTCACCCCCCCCCGCGTCTGCCCTTTGACTGACGCACGCACACAAACCCTGACATGCGCATGCAGAAACACCCTGATTGATGCACGCACACCCTGACTAACGCACGCACACACCCTGACTGACGCACGCACACAAACCCTGACTGGCGCACGCACACACACACACTGACTGACTGACGCACGCACACACTGACTGACGCACGCACACACACACACACACACACACTGACTGACACATGCACACACTGACTGGCACACGCACACAACCCCTGACAGCCGCACGCACACAACCCTTGACAGCCACATGCACACACACCCTGACTGACACACACCCTGACTGACACACACCCTGACTGACACACACACTGACTGACACACACTGACTGACACACACACTGACTGACACACACACTGACTGACACACACACTGACTGAAGCGCGCACACCCCCCCCCCCACACACACACAGTGACTGACGCATGCACACACACACACTGACTGACTGACGCACGCACACACTGACTGACGCGCACACAAACACTGACTGCCGCACGCACACACTGACTGAGGCGCACACGCACGCACACACTGACTGAGGCACACACACACACGCACACACTGACTGTAAATAAAATTGCCGCCGGCAGGATGCCGGAGTGGCAGCTTCTTCTCCGCCGCCGCCGGTTCCCAGCCGGGATCAGGTGGATGGCCGCTGCTCTCCACCGCTGTTGCCGATGCAGCCCGGCCAGGTTCTCCAGGACTCATCCCGTGAAGGGTTGTCGCCCTGGCTGGGCGGGAGCCATCAGAGGATGCCGCTAACTGGGTCATCTTGTCCGCAGCTCGTGAGCGCTGGCCCTGAGGGGCTTCTTCGCCCGACCGCGCACGGTCCGGGCACCGGGCATTTTTGTGGCCCGTTTGTTGGCGGTGCCGCAGCGCCTGCCGGAGCTTCTCCGCCACCGGTGGACTAACCCCAGCAAGGGGCAACGAAGTCCAGAGCGGAGTTGCTTGAGCGCTGGGCTCTGGGAGGGGGTAAGCGGGTCGGCGCAGCACCAACGCCGTGAACTGGGTCCACTTCGCCGGGAACCACGTCTTGCCCAACGCACACACCAGTGCTAGCTCTTTCAGGGAAAATGGACGGGCCACCGCAACGGCCGTTACCTCTCCTGGTGCATGACTTCCGTGGTCTCCGAGACCACCCGCTCCCTCCACAAGTCTGCCGTCCCGGGGCTGGGTCCATTCCCTGCTCTCCGGGCGGTTTGATGGTTACAGCGGCTGCAGCTGGGGATCTTTGCTCAGCCTGCCGGGTTTCATGCTCACCGATCGCTGCCTCTCTCTCAGCCTTGCCGGCTGCTGGTCCCTGCGCCGACTTGATGAACTCCTCCGGTCTCGGTGCCCGGCTCCAGTCACACGGATGGCCGGCACTTTGGTTCTCGAGGCAATGCTTCTCACAAGTAGGGGAACAGTGAGGAGGTGCCATATCTTGTGTTATATGTTGTACACTGTGTGTTCAATATCTTTAGTCCCAGGAACTCGCAATTACCATCAAGTTCCCACTATATTACAGTATCCCTCAGTACACTGTAATACAGGTCCAGTTCAATTCCGCCGCTGCCACCAGTTTTATTATAAGCCTGTGACGGTAGCTTTGAGACAGGCTATAATAATACACACCAAATATAACTGGGTTGAACATGAACGAGACTTAGATATGATAAAATATAATTTATTCCTTGAAAAAGGTGAACACACGGGTATACAAATATCAGACAAAATATGGACACTTACTTAAAGGTTAGGACAAGAAAAGCCATCAGGATACAGGATGGGCCATTTCTTCCATAATTCAGTTTCAGATGTTGACATCACAGCAATACATGAAGATCATGCATGAAGACATTTGAGTAAGGGGTGACTCTGACTTATATACCATTTCAACCCTTCTCTTACACTCAAGGCGCCGAGCTGTCTAGCAAAAATCTCTTTGAAGGAGATTTTGGTTTCCCTGTAAGTGTGAAGACCGACACTTAAAAACCACTCAGCCCTTTTGTTCTTGCCCTTAGCATAAACAATCAGGACAGTTAGCCCTTGATCACCGGGCTATGCTAATTCTTGCAGGATGCTCTTCCTGCCCTATTTAACATAGCAGATGGAGACTTCATTTTTCAGAGCAGACCCAAAACCTCATATACATTTTAAGACCTACACATATTAAAATACCCAGTTCTAGTAGGTCCAGCAGGTCCAAACTTTCCAGACCTTAATGCCGGAAGTGGTACACTATAGGGTCCAAATTTCAGCCCGCTACGACCTTCGGAACCGGAGTTATACAAATATCACATAAACCGTTTCATATTTTATTATAAAAATCTCCGCTAAAAAGAAATCTCAGCGTTTCACTAAATCCCCATTGAAAACAACGGGCTCCGCCGCCATGGGTTTCAATGGAGCAACTCCGCCGTTGTCGTCAATGGAGTTTCCCGCCATAGACTTTCAATGGAGGAACCGCCGCCATTGAAGTCTATGAGAAAATCCACAAATCTTTACCTTCGTCCATACTCCATCTGGTTGGTCTGAGGGGGCTGGGAAGGAGCATGCATTAAAGCCGGAACCTTGGCTATATGCCACCCAAATCCCATCCCTCTAGTCCTTTCAGAACCAGAGATATGGACTTACACATTTCAACATTTTACACTTAGTCGTTTTTTCGCCATGCGGCTTTTCCCCATTGGAATCAATGGCCGGCGCCACCATTGACAATGCATGGCGCCCGCCGCCATTAGATTCAATGGTGCGACCCTCCTTCTCACTCGACCCTTTACGGGGGTCCCTCATTCCCGGACCCGGTGTGGATCATGTGTGGGGGTTCCTAGGGGTTAGGGACAAAAAGGGTCAAAAAGGGACAAAAAGAACTTTACAATGGGAAACCGCCGCTCCTCCTCTCGGACGCCACCTGCTGGTCGTCGCTGGAAAACAGGTCCAAAACCGCTACTTCTGCCATTAGAAAGCATGGAGGCTCAATGGCGACCTATGGACGGCTGCAAAATGGAGCCTGAAAAGGCGGGAAAATTACACAAAGGGCTATAATCACTATTTTAACATTAACCCCTTCCTTCCCGCATCAACCCTAGTGTATGTGTGAGTGCAAACACCAGGATAACACAATACATTTACACAGGGGAATAAACATTTGGATATTGAAGCAAGGCAAAACACATTACTGGACCTCAGTCCAGTTAACCCCTTGCTTCCCTGATGAGAGTAGAGGGTGGCCAAATGGGGTGTAACCCCTTTAATCCCGGGCCAAATCCTCTCTATCATGACAGACTTCTCTATCGTTTTTCAGTTTCAAGATAAATATGAGTCTGGTTTCTCTCTCTCTCATTATTCAGACCTCAGGGCCTATACTTATGCTACTCTGATAAAAAAAACCAGATTAGATTAGATGGAAATGGCATTGCATTTAGTGCATACGCGTCCCTTAGTACCGTCCGTAGCACTCACTGAACTGGAAGAGGGATAGCATGCACGTGAAGAACATTCATTGTGCTCTTGTGTACATTCTGTCTCCTAATTGCATATGAAGGGCAGTGCTAATAATTCAGTCACTTTTAAAGGAGCAATCCAAGCTGGTTTTTCTTTCATTTTTTCTAATACAGGTTTGAAGCATAGGGCCTCCAGAGCTGAACCCCAATTAAATTCAGCTCCGGGAACCCCCTGCTTCCAGAAATACTTACCTCCAAAAGGAGTGCTGGTATCTCTGCAGTTTAAAGCACCCAGTCACATGGGGCAATAGGAAGCCGCACTGGGTGACATCACAGCTTCCTATTGGCCCACAGGAGCTTTCAAAAGCAGTCATAGCGTGACTACCGGCACCCCCAATGGAGGTAAGTACCTCCAGAAGCAGGGGGTCTCCAGAGCTGGAAATGAATGGTGTTCAGCTCCAGAGACCCCCGGCTTCAATACTGTTTTAAAAAAAAAAGATTAAAAAAAATTAATATCGCTTGGATTAACTCTTTAATGGTCACAGAATTATTCTGGATAGTGTCAGGGGTGTGAAATATATCACTGGGCTCTAACAGAATTTTAAATTACAAGTTCAAGTCTTAAATGCACATCGGGGAGAGGTGGAGCATACAATGTGCAAGTTATTTAGAAGGTCCCATTTGCAACCTTATAAACATTTTTTTAAGTACACTAACAAGTTAGTGTGGGTAAGAGTAAAGTCATGATAAAGGAACACAAGGTGATGCTCTATGAGTGCTCATGTGCATTTCATTACCCAGAATCCCTGGCTGCAGTAAAAGCACGGTATGCTGTCTGATTATGGGGCGAGGACCTGCCTCAGACATGTGAATGTCCTCACGTGTTCTTTATTATTACAATATTTAAATTAAAAAAAAAAAACACACCTTCCCACTCTGGGAACCTGCTTAGCCAACACCTCTCTCTCTCTTTCTGTTGCATCTGTCAGTGTTAACAGATTAGCGACAATACTTGTATAGGTAATGGTTTTGCATGTGACATATTATTTCTTTGCAAATAGTTTAGAGTGGAAATCTCTCTTCTTGCGGCGTTTTTTTTTAACCTGCACTGTTAGTGGTCATTGAGGACAGGAGTTTGGAACCTCTGATAGAAGGAATAGTGAGCAAAATGGACCAGTACTACCCGCAATGAGCTGATCTCTATACATCACACTATCATCTTGTACTCTTCCTTCCATACATTCTTTCATTGCATTAATTTCTTCGCTGACATGCTGCTTTTTGATCCTGAGCGGAGGTATTAAAAGCTTTGTTAATCCCCAAGAAAGGGAGATTAGGAGATCGCCAGCAGGTTTGCTGCTTCGTGACATGCAGCTTCTTTGTCAATTTCTGTTCTTGGGATGAAGATGGATATTTGTGCCGGGGATCCATGATGCCTTCACTCCTTTGTTTTGTGTCCTTTCATTAGTCTCTCCTGAAACCAGAGAGCCAGGAAGGGGTGGCCCTTAAATTTCCTATTTTGCATTCAGAGGAGAGAGAGAGAGAGAGACGGAGGAGAGACGGACGGGGGACTGCTTCTTAATTCACACCGCGCCGCTTTAATCTCACGGGCAGGAGCCAAAGACAAAGCTAGAGTGGATGAGGCTGACAGGGTGTCCAGCTGTGTCTCTGGTTTCTGGGACCTGTTACTGTCTGCTACTGAGCCAGGCTGTATCCTGTGCTCCCACCTGCTGCTGGGTAGTACCTCGCCCTGCCTCCACTCGCACCCGTCTCACTTCCTCTGGACCTGAGCAGGAGTCTGATGGAACTGGGAAGATGCTAATGTTCAGACTCCTGGATTTCCAAAAAACCAGATATGCAAGGTACACAAATAATACAAGAATTGCACTGCAATTTAATGACCATTTGATGATCCTATGTTATCTTGTTTAAAATAAAGGGGACTGGATTGTTGCATAATTAGAGAGTACACTGAATGGTTAAACAAAGCTTGAGTTATTATTATTAATAAAAATAATAATCTAATAACTTTATTTATTCAGCACTTTTCTCCCAATGGGACTCAAAGCGCTTCACAGTTACAAAAAGAGTAAAAGAAGAAAACACTTAAAGGTTATTAAAGAGAGCAAATACAAGGAAAGACACAATACAGGATGGGACGTACTGCAGCTATTAAATGCCAGCCAGGTAGTGGTTCATAAATTGTACTGTAATTAACAAATCTTATAAAGGTTTCTGTGACTGAGGGCCGCACTTAAGGATCTGATAGTACAAAATAGGGAGTGTTACTAATAAAAGAGACTTGTAGCATTGAAATAAAGTTCACTAAACCTACGTAAGGAGCTCTGCAGAGCAGAAATACGTGCATCTCTACGAGAGACATTTTAATAACCAGTATTGTGTGTGCATATTCTGCCCCATATGTCTCGATCTTTTTGCCCTTACCTGTTAATCCCATGTATTGATAAATGCCCCACACAGCCCAGACTCTTCCTGAAAGGAAGACATCTCTCTAACAGACACATACAGAGGTGCTCAGTCATTTAGAGGTTTCTTCTTTTGATTGATACATTCTTAGTGATATCAACAGAGATTGAAAGTCTGACAAAAGTAGATGTGGCTATTATGCTCCCTGTACTATGCATAAACCTGTTGCTAGTGCGTCTCGTGGAGAAGTTTGGATTTGGTTGAGAAAGTGGCCTGTATTCATTGTCATAAGAACCTGAGAGAAAGGGGACTGGAATGTTCAAACATCAAAGAGAAACTTCCGCTGTTTACTTAGTTCACATTGTAACATGACAAGTGCTTTTGAAAGGCCTGATCTGGCACTGCAAGGCCTATACTGTACATCCTTTGCTTAACAAAATAGGCACACAGTGGGTTTAGTTTAAGTTTCTTGTAAAAATGTAACCTTAGATTAATTTTACAAGCAAGATTTGTATAATGCAGTCATGTTTTTAAACCTTCATCTGTTCATCTGATGGAGCGGCTACATATATATATGCATTGATCTTCATTTAAAGGCTTCTCTGACAATGAGGGACCTGATATTAGATATCGAATCTTTTTTTACATAGTTCATTTATAACATAATTGGAAGCTCCTAGTCTGTATCTCCGGATGCTCATCACTCATGGCTGATGTAATAGAAATGTACGATAGCTAAATTCAGATATCTTTGGGGCTGACACTTATATTACAGTGCATTATATACCTCTGTCTTCTTCTTCTGAGATCCCCTCCTCAACCACATAAAAGTAACTTTATGAATACTCATGTATTCCATGTTGGTAGAGGCAGCGAAGTCAGGGGGCATCCATGTTGGAGATCCTTATAGTATCCCCCCTTTTGGGGCAGACTTTGAATGCCTAGGGGCAGGCGTGGCAGGAAAAGCCTGATGGAAGTTCTTGACATTGGATGCCTTGACCCAACTACTCTCTTCAGGGAAGTACACCTTCGAGTCAACCAGGTACTGGAGGGACTCTCTAGAGATATGGGAGTCCATGATCTTCTAGACAACATATTTTGGTTGACCATCCATGGAAATTGGTGCGGGGCAGAGTAGTCCTGGAAAAATGGTTCCCGATAGCCGGTTTCAGCAAAGAGACATGGAAGGTGGTTGGAATCCTGAGCGATGGGGGAAGTTCAAGCTGGAAGGCAACTTCATTCACCTTCTGGGAAATCCTGTAAGGACCAATAAAGCACAGTCCTAATTTCACGGAGAGCTGACACAGATGGATATTATGCATCGAGACCCAGACCTCATCTCCGACTTGGTATTCCGGTGAAGGCCTTCTGCGTTTATCCGCCCTTCTCTTCTGTTTCTCCACCGCCATGTGAAGAGTCATCTGTATGCCCTTCCAGAGATCCAGCAGGTTGTCGGCCCTGGTATTTGCTGCAGGAGAACCAGTGAAAGGCGAACTTGGCTCTGAATCAGGAGTTTAGCTTTTATGCTCCTGGAAGGCAAAATTAGATTGGGGCCCACGAGAAAAAGAAAGGGGTATCTAAGAGAGAGAGGAGGGGTATCTGGTAGGGGTTTAGGAGCAGGAATAGATACACTGAATCAAACGCAAAGTATCTGCAGCGAAGCGGAGAGGGTGTCTAGGTTCCAGTCCAATGTAGCTAAGTGATTAATGGAAGGGGAACGTCCCGAAGGAAAAAGCTGGAGCACAACTGATCAAACTCTTTGACAAAGCGCCCTGTGCGTGAAACGCGTCAGAGTACCTGCCAGGACTATCCATGTATCTGTTTTTTAGCTAATAAACATTTTTTATTTTTGCATCCTGCCTGCCAGTTAATTTGATCAGTTGTGCTCCAGCTTTTTCCTTCAGGACATTCCCCTTCCATTGAGCATGTGCATGGACGCACGCTGTACTGGAGATCAACTATTTACTCTTCATTTGCTGTGCCGTGCTGACGGCGCGGTCTACACTATACAAGGGAAGCTTTGCAGTGATCAGCTGATCTCCGGTGTTCCAGGCGTCGCACACATGGTGCTTGAGAGACGCAGATGGAGCCCAGACCGGAGAGACTGACGGACATGAGTCAGTCCACTGAAGAGGTTTACAACTAACCGGCTATTCTCTTCACCAGCTGTATCAACAATCCGGAGCTGCGAGTTCTTCACTGCTTCCTTCTCCTCCTCCCTCCCCCTCAGGACTCACAAAGGGTCAATCATGAGTACCTTCTAGGCAAGCTATTGGTGCTATTGAGATTAGCCATTTGCCTTTTACCTGACTTTATCAACATAATCTTTATTGGTGGATGGGAGAAGGAGTTATTTATTGATTATATGGACACACATACCACAATACATTGTTCTACGGATCTTCAAGTATCAAATTGGCACATAACATTTGTTTTCATTGAGTTCCCATATTTCTTCAGTGCTAACATCAACCCTGAGTACAAATCTCTATAAGCTAAGTGATTATCTTGAATCCCAAGGAGCTGATCAATCGAACAGTTAAAAGAACGATGAGGAGATGGCTCCTCAACCTGATTTTAACTGAAGACATCCAGAAAAGACAGCTGGGCAGAAGAAAGGCCCAAAGAAAGGTCTCTGGTTCAGAGCAAGAGGGTTCCCCAAAGAGCGGGACTGACTAGAAACTTGGACATACAGAATGGAGCCCAAGTCATCACCTGACCAGAAGCCCAGTTGATCTGTGGGTTGTGAGACTGCAGCCATGGGAGTCCTAAGATGATATCAATGACTGGAGACTGAATGACATCCATCTGCAAAGACTCATGGTGAAACCCCCTGATGGTAGCTGTGAGCAGAGAGGTCTCCCGAGGGATATTGCCAGAACCCAGTGGTTTGCCATCCAGTGTCATCATGGATAGGGGCAAGGACTTCTTCTTGAGTGGAATACCAGCTCGAATGGTGAAGTCCTGATCCACAAAAGAGCCTGCGGCACCCGTGTCCACGAGAGCTAGAGTTAACACGGAGCGCCCCTGCCAGGAGAGGTGGGTGGGTAATATCAGATGGCAAGAGGAAGGAGGAATTAAAGGTAATATGCCCAGAGAAGTTCCTCCAACCTTCTCTAGGCATTAGCTTCTCTCTGTAGTACATCAGAGGTGCTTCACTTCCTCTGAGAGATGCTCACCTCCCAATAGCATGGGTTCTGTAGGTGATTCAGGAAGGAGAGTCGAGGAACAAATTTCCAGAGGAACTGGCAGGGTTCTACGATCACGCCCCTGTTCCAGATGCCTCTCCTGCATGTGAACGTCCAAGGAAATGCAGAGGGAGACCAGTTCTTCTAGGTCTGCCGGGATGTCTCTGCAAGAAAGTTTATTCTTGAATCTTTTGGAGAGACCTTGCCAGATGGCGGATTTCAGAGCTCCCTCATTCTAGTCAGAATTCGACCGTGTATCGACCCACCGGGTAATTTCGTTGCTGAATCCGCATAAGCGTGACCTCAGTAGTGGCCGCTCGACCTGGAGTGTTGAACACCCTCCGTAAAGCATGGAAGAAGGCCACTGAATCATCTTGGAGGGGAGATCCATTCTCGTACAAAGGTGACACTCATGCCAGAGCCTCACCAGCCAGGAGGGACATGATAAATGCCACCTAAGAGTGATGGGAACCAAAGGAGGATGGCTGCAAATCAAAGTGGATCTGGCACTGATTCAAGAACCTCGTACAGCCAGAGGGGGAGCCAGCATAACGTTCAGGGTTGGGGATAGTTGGTTCATTGAGAACTACCGGAATTGGTGCTGCTTCCAGAACCCCGGGAGTGGGTGTCGAAGAGGAATCAGCAGGCGATGCAGAGAGAAAATGGGTAGCGAGGCTTTGCAAGGAAGAGACGATAGAGTCCAATCAATCTTCTATCCAACATAGCCAGGTGGTTGGAGTGAGTCTCCAGGAGTTGTCCCTGGAGGGACACGGCCTTCTACACTTCTACGGGGTCCATTGTGTTGGCCTGTGCAATGTGTTACGTTTATATACGTCGCTTTATACTGTCAAGGAGACAGACCCAATAGGCAGAGGTGGAGAGTATAGACTGACCCGTAGCTGGGATCTAAATCAGTAGAATAGCAGGGTCTGGCTCCGATGTCAGGGCTGGAGAGAGGCAGAATGGTCATGGTCACAGTTCTGGGGTCAGAGATAGAGAGACACAGAATAGGCCGGCGGCAGGTGGGTCTGAGGCAGGCAAAGCAGCAAGAGGCTTCCAACAGGAGACAAGATAGGAAGTACCTTGCACAGGCAAGGAGAGAGGAGAATGGAAGCCTTATAAAGGGAGAAGGCAGGTGTGAGCAATACAGCTCAAGCAGAGGCTGACTTCCTACCTCTTTGGCCATGTTGGTAGAAAGAGAAAACCCGGGCGCTACCTCTGTATATGATAAGAGTAGGAGGGAATAAAAGTGTGGTTACAACCTTAGGAGTTCAAAAGGTGTCCCTCCGCTTCTCGGTCTCCTCCTGTGACTCAAAAAAAAAACAAAAAAGGATCTACCCAGGATCCTTATTTGTACATGAAACAAGAAAAGGAAAAGGGGGAGCACAGGTAGAGGGGTGAAATGGAACGAAATATGGTTCAGGTGTGTTAATCTCTGAAACAATAACGGTGGTGGTGTCAAAGTGTGTATTAACTCTTAACACTTACACGGCCTTGTGCAAATGCTGTCGCATCAAGGTATCTTTCGGTCTTCTCCTCTCTGTCTTGTGTAGTTCTTCTTCTCTCTCCATCCGTGTACTTCTGCTCCTGGTTCTTTAATGCAGTGTCACCCTCGGAATAAACGAATGAACATAATGAACAGACAAAAATAGTTAAAATGTCTAAAGAAAGAAACAAGGCTAAAAAGGCTGTATAACACTCACACGGGCACGTGTGAGTGCAGTCTCTGGGGAGGTTTCTTTAAACTTCAGCAAACAGCTTAGCCTCTCAAATAGGGATGAAATCTCTATTAAAACTGAATAGACAGTGAGAATGGGATAAATCGCTGTAACAGAGTAATAATACTCACACGGTCAAGTGTGAGCCCACACTTGGAATTGTATCTATGTTGCTCCTCCTGCAGTCTTCAAACTGTGAAGAGTAAGCAGCACCAAAACGGATAAGAAAGCCTCCTACGGAGCCTGAGGAAGCCCAAGAAGGGGTGAAATCCCCCAGTATTTTGAACCTTCACAGCCACCGTCTGGAGTGGGACAACGGAAGCACAGCACTGTATCCGGACGCGGAGAAAGTTTGCGGTGCACCACGAGTCCTGCATTATATTCCACATAGACTGGCTTTCTTATCCGTTTTGGTGCTGCTTACTCGTATAGTTCGCAGCATTCCTTTGCTTACCGTTTTTCTATATAATTTTTGTTTTAATAAAGACCTTGACCTATACTCCTTGTTGAAGACCAATCCTTACCATTCTGGGGCAGGATTTTATCACTCTAACTTCCTTTGGACCACGGTTTGAAGACTGCAAGAGGAGCAACAAAGATACCATTCCAAGTGTGGGCTCACACCTGGCCGTGTGAGTATTATTACTCTGTTACAACGATTCATCCCATTCTCACTGTCCATTCAGTTTTAATAGAGATTTAATCCCTATTTGAGGCTAAGCTGTTTGCTGAAGTTTAAAGAAACCTCCCCAGAGACTGCACTCTCACGTGCCCGTGTCAGTGTTATACAGCCTTTTTAGCCCTGTTTCTCTCTTTTAGACATTTTAACTATTTTTTTCTGTACTTTATGTTCATTCGTTTATTCCGAGGGTGACACTGCATTAAAGAACCAGGAGCAGAAGTACACGGATGGAGAGAGAAGAAGAACTACACAAGACAGAGCGGAGAAGACCGAAAGATGCCTTGATGCGACAGCATTTGCACAAGGCCGTGTAAGTGTTAAGAGTTAATACACACTTTGACACCACCACCGTCATTGTTTCAGGGATTAACACACCTGAACCATATTTCGTTCCATTTCACCCCTCTACCTGTGCTCCCCCTTTTCCTTTTCTTGTTGCCATGTTGGTAGAGGCAGCAAAGTCCGGTGGCATCCATGTTGGAGATTCTTATACCGGGGCAACAAAAATTGTATTTTAATTGAAAAAAGACAGGTTTTTATCTTTGAGACTCCATTGAAGTCTATGAAACCGCTGATGATAAAAATCAATAAGATTGACAGAAAATCAGTTGGCATGTTTGTAACCTTCATTTGAATAACTTTTCTTTTAAAGTTCCTATAAAAAAAAACATGAACAAAATACAAATTGGAGAAATATGTTTTTACAATAAAGGAATAACAACAATACAAATAAGAAAGATAAAGCAAATGATGTTAAGAATAAGGTCTCAAAGGGGAGCTGTTCATTCAGCACCAGTTCTGATAAAGACCGTATGATCATTTCTTTGGTGTTTACATGTGCATACACTGTAATTAGGGACCAGCCTTGTAACAAAGCACTTGCTAGGTAGATATGGAGTTTTGGGTATCATCGGACAGGTGAAGCAATCCCATTCAGTGAAAAGGACTCGCACACAGCAGACTTCCTGTGGGTTTGTGTAGCAAATAAGCCATTACTTAGCTCTAAGATTAACCTAGAACGACAATGAGTCCCATAAATATAATAAATATTGTAAAGTTTGATTGTAGTTTGAACAACAACTATGATTTGCAGGTGAATAAATATTGTAATTAACAGGTTAAATCCAGTGCAGGTAAAGTTGGAGAAACAGAGAGAGATGTAGGGATGAGATATGTATGGATACACTGTCTCTTAGCTGCAACACTTGGTGGGGGGTATGCACAACAGAGGAAAACATAGAATTACCTCTGAAGCCCCCTCCTTGAGAAAGCGCTGTAGAAGTGTGAAACGCGTGGGAGTGCTATCCCCCTGTTTTGTTGTTGTATGTCCATTTGTTTTGATGTAGTTTAATAAATCTTTTTTAATTTTTCATCATCCCGGTGAGTTGTGGAGTGCTTTCGCATAGTTTTTGCGTCCAGCCCATCCTACGTTGATCTTTGGTTCCTGTGGGTTACCACTCTTCCCGCCCCCCCCCCTCCTCCCCGAAACGTGTACTTTGTGTGGTGACTAATAAGAAAATAATTGCAGTACTGTACTGCTTTGAGAAGCTATACGAGTGAGGCATCTTTTTTACCATTTCCTGGTTACTATGTAGGCTCTGTGAGTAGAACGCCATGAGATGCCAGAACCGTGATCGGTTATCTTGGATATATATACTTCCTGTGGGTTTGCTCACAAGGAGGAACCACTAATGGGTTTCTGTGAAAACATTTATTTTGTGAACCAGTTTTTGCTACAAGTGTATGGAAAGAGATCAATGATTTTTGGTGGATCACTCACTAGTCAAACAGATGAATCAGTAGGTAATTATTTCCACAACATACAAGGGTTATTTATCTACCTGTATGTAGAGCAGGTCCCAAATACTGTGCCTGGGGGGTGAGGGGTTAGCATTGCTCTTCTTTAGGTAGCACAAATATATTTTTACTGCCAACACCAGAGTTCTTTATGGTAGTTTTTGTTTGGATGCTATTACAATGAAGAGAAGGTAATTACCTGATTACAGTAATTAGGCTGAATGAGGTGATACTCAGTGATCTACTTCATAGTTAGAGGGGGAAAGGCCTGTATGTAGAGAAAGAGAGAGGGGTAGTGACTTCAGCGCTCTAGGGTGGATGGTCAATATTTAGAACAGAACTAGACAATTGATGTTGATCAGGCTAATTCACTGCCCCCCTAGTTAGTACATGTTTGTATTTCAGAGCAACCAAAATGCTATATTTGAACAATTAAATAATCTAAAAGAAACAGCATTTGAAGCTGTACTGTGTCATTTTACTCAGGTTTTACTTTCAGACGTTGAGAGTATTTCCGCCAATATATAGATGATGCACAGACTGATGTAACTTGCCAATTTGTCAAATGACATTGAGCATTTTATGATTTCCCAAAACATAAGGCACAACCTGCTTCCAGTCTGTTCTGGCAGACAGCTGAGGTTGCGAGTAACCATAAAAATCAGAATGGGTCGTTATGTGAATGATGTAGGCGGTGTTAATTAGCTCTCGGCTTGACGAGTGTGGATTTGGCTTGAAGCCTGAGGATGCTGTCTATACTTGGCATGTGCAGCCATTATCACTGCCTACTCTTCATTTGTTCTAGGATTAAAATAGCAACATTAGATAGAAAAGAGGCCTGAAACAGTCTGCATTTCTCTCTGTTCCCGGCTAGTTCTCCCTATCTTTATCCTGAACCTGAAATGAAGATTGAACTAGAAAAACACGTTGCATATGTGCCTGTAATAGCCGTTTATTATGTATAACCCTGTCCTTTAAGTCAACATAACTCAACCTACCAGTAACTGTGTGTGACCTAGAGCAGGGTGTGCTCAACTCCTGTACTCAAACCCCCCCCCCCCCCTCAATAGGTCAGTTTTTCAGGCTAACCCAGCTACAGCACAGGTGGCTCAATCAGTCCCTGCTTCAGCACAGGTGGCTAAATCAGAGTCTGTCTTTGACTGAGCCTCTGATGCACCTAAGCTGAAGTAGGGATATCCTGACCTGTTGTGGAGGCTTGAGGACTGGCGTTGAGCCCCCCCCCCCCCCCTGACCTAGCGCATGGCATGTAATGTCCGTTTGCCAAAGAGACTACGCATCAGATTGCACACTTGGGACACAGATTCCATGGGCTTGTAGTGTTATATTGTGTTGAGCACATTGACAGTGGTGCACAGTTAGGATAACAATAGCAATGGGTTTTGTATCCATTGGCAGGAGTTGAATTCCCAGGAGATGTCTAAAAACTCAGATCTCCGGAGGAACCTGTGAGAAACACAGGATTGCACAAAGTTCTGCACAGGAGCAAACTCACAATGCCCTCCGAGCAGCTTATCTGCACATCACAGAGTTTATTTTTACAGTAGACTGACACTCAAGGGAAGAGCCAGACAGACTAAATGTGTCATAGCAATGGCAGGTCACAACAAACGTTATGAATAATAATGTGTCTGCACTGTGACAGGGAAACTTTCACTCCAAAGTATCCTTAGAGCAGGGATTCTTCACAGATTTCGACTCATTGAGGGCTGAAGAAAATTGTTTAGTCTTTGTATACTATTGTGTCCAGAGCCCCCAACCCCCCTACCCCCCCCCATGATGTCACTCATTTGGGCCATTAGACATGTGTGAGCAGACAGGTACCACGTGATCTGTTGTGCTGAGACACACCAAATACACATGGGACAGAATGATCTTGCCTGTGCACGGGCATGTACTAACAAACTGTAAAACCCATTTGGCAATTAAAAGGTTAAGCAAAAATAAAAAAAAAGACGGGGACCAGCAAGACGCATGCACGGTTTGCTAAAAAAAATAGTCTTGCACACGTTTCCATAGAAACGGTGACATCGCCTCAAGCCTTAATGTGCTGTGAGCAGCAGGACAGAAAGCATTTCAGAAAACCGAGACGCACAGCCCCCAGACTAGGCCGCACGCTGGGTTCCGTGAGGTCGCCTAGCAACGCGCCGGGAGAATACAGCCTTGTTGTGTGAGAGGGATTGTTGGGTAGGAATGCAGACCAAATCCATGATTAGGGAGAACATGAGAAAGAGAAGCACAGTTTCCCTTTGTCTGCAAATCCTAGCCCTGATTTCTAGGGCTTAGCAACAGGTTTTTTTTTTTTTTAGGCTGATAAATGCAGTTGCTGCCAGAATGTCAGCAGCATGTACAGCACCTTCGCCATATGACATACTGCGGGGGTGCTCAGCTCCAGTCCTCAATACTGTAATACTTTGTAATATTTATTTTTAAATGTACAAATCATCCTGTGGTTGCTACAGCAACCATTTAAAAAGTCACATCCACTTCCTCTTTTGAAAAAGGCTCTGACACATCTTTTGAAACAGGCTCTGATATTATATCACTAAGTGTAACACATTATTGTTACAGCTTTCAGAGTAAAATACAGCCTGCTATTTGGAACTCAACAACAGAGCTGTTTGTGATACTTTGTTGCCAAAGGGCACATCTCAAAAAGGTGTGTGTTTTTGAGATGTGCCCTTTGGCAACTAAGTATCACAAACAGATCTGTTGTTGCGTTCCAAACAGCAGACTGCCTTTTACTCTGAAAGCTGTAACAACAATGTGTTACACTTAGTGATAGAATGTTACATTGCAGCTGCAGCATTTTACAGACTGCAGAACACAGTAAGAAGGCGGCCATTTAGCAGGATAATGGCCGATCGATCACAGAAGAAGGGATCGATCGGCAGCTTAGGTAAATATTTCTCATTAAAGCAACTCACGCCCAAATAAATTGTAACCATGTAACTGTTGTGCCATGTTCCTATTCACCCCTCCCACCTACCCCCCCTCACCTCCTTCCCTCCCTCCCGTTTCCCCTTTTGTATCCCTCAATCCCCCCTCCCTCCCCAATGTTATATGCATATTTCAAAATTCTGTAATGTTATCTGTTGTTGTTTTATAAAAAAAAAAACAAGAAATAAAAAAGTTGAAGCGTATAAGCCTGCGAGCCACTTTCAAGGCATGACCTAAGGACCTGCGATATTATGGACATGCCTTGAAAGTGGCTCGCAGGCTTATACGCTTTGGCCAAAGGGTTAACTAAATGACCCTTTTTTCAAGAGATATATAGGTATTTCACTGTGTATTTTTGTCACATTGGATGTTGCTCTGGACTTCTTTGTTTCTTGTTTTATTCAATAAACCACGCCCAGTAGCACTCCTTTTGACACTTATACACACACACACATATATATATATAGTGGTAATTTGGGGGGGGGGCGTCTGAGAGCTTGCTGGGTATCTGTGTGGTTGTTTTATAAAATAAATAAAAATATAAAGTTGGAAAAAAAAACCTACTCCCGCGCTGCATATAGTAAAACAAACAAGACTATAAAAGGTGAAACCAGGGCTCCTGCTTTAAACATTCATTATTTGTGTCCCAACCATCTGTATTGAGGTTGTTGCATGCACCGGAATCCCAAGCCTCCCCCTGACGGCATGCACACCTGATACTGATTTTCTTTTGGAAGGTGCCTGCCTTCACTGTTTAATTGACACAGTTTGGGGGATCTTGAAGGTGCAGCCATTCTAGAGCTGTGTCTGCAGACTTCGTGCTTCTTTTCATGCCAGTCCTACAACATAACAGCTGCTCCCTGTCTTCTTACCAGAGCTTGGGTTTAAGAGTCTCACAACCCAAACTAGTACCACTTATTCTACACCTAATACAGCTGCATTAACACTACTTGTGGAGTTATTTGCGCTTGGGATGCTATGTCTTCCTTAAGCAAAGAAGGGAGTGGGTGCCGTGCTGGTCCTTTCTTCCACGTAGTAGCAAAGGAGGGACAGGGAGTAAGGGGTCTGATACCTTTTATTGGTCAAACAAGTAGTTGATATGATACAAGCTTTCCAACCTCTCTATAGAACAGCCCTAATGTGCATTCATCAAGTGCTGTTTATAAAAGCTGCCCAGCGGTTTCCTAAGCAGTCATTAAAAGCATCATTCCGATCTGCCTACAATCTCCAGATTTGGAGAAGCGGAGCGTTAAATGCTGTGCTTTCTTTTCTAGGTTTATGAACAATCGTGTTCCTCCCAACCGAAGGTACCAGCCCACTGAATATGAGCACGCGGCTAACTGCGCTACACATGCCGTAAGTCACCCCGAGCGTCCCGATTTACTGACGCATCAATGTGCGACTTGTTTTTTTTTGCGCACTGAAACGCAATGTGCGTGGTGTACAAGTGTAAATAGTGTGTGTTAAAAATACTTTATCTGCGCGCCAAAAAATAGTTTAACCTGCGGCAAAATCACCCGCCAAGTGGAACGTGACATAAAACCTAAAAAGTGTTTGCATCGTTAGCGCAGAATGGCGTCACTCTGTATCAACCGAAAGTGTATCTGACGCAACGCGGATGTTTCATTATATAGGTTAACAAGATGTAGTATTCTCACTGCGTGGCGATTTATACATAATATGACACTAGTCATTTATATTTACTTTACAAATAAAAAATACAACATCATTGTTGTTTCATTTAAAGCAGCAGTTCAAGCAATATCCTACATGTGTGTTTTGTAAAAAAAAATCAGTTCTGTACTATGAGAAAATACTTGTAGCATTTAAATTAAAAAATAAATGTTTTAAAGACATTTTTAATGTTTCTAATGTAGGAAGCATTTTCAAAGTGACAGCCCCCTTTCCCCTTCTGATAGGCTCTGGCTCTTGAGCCCCGCCATCTCTCTAGCAGTGCACCAATTGTATCTAGTAACTGCCCAGTCAATCATATTCAAGGACTACATTGCCCAGAATGCTGTGCAAGAACTGAATTAAATAACCCGGAGCAAGCGATCGATTACAGGAGAACAGATCGATCTGCAGCTTAGCTAATCACGTGTCAGTGTGCAGACTGTATTGATGCACATATTTTATGTTAAAAAGAATTTTATTTTTTAAACGGCAGCTTGAACTGCAGCTTTAATTTCTATCAATCAGGTATTCAGCGCGATGCAATGTGGCAAAGCTCATTTCAAACAACACACTGTGTACTATGTTTAAGTCACATAACATCCTTCTTACATAGGATGCACAGTTTATGAAGGTTTGTAATACTTATCACTAACATTTTGATATACAAAAACACATTTAAAATATGATCTAATTAACCCCTATTATAGTCCTTTATGTTATTTTTAAAATACTGTTAAAAGAGCAATTCATTAGCTTTTTTTATTATTATTTTTTAACATACTGTAGGTTTGAAGCAGGGGGTCTCTGGAACAGAACCCCATTCATTTCAGCTCCGGGGACCCCCAGCTTCCAGAGACGCTTACCTCCGTAGGGGGCGCCGGTATATGGGCAAAGTTTAAAGCTCCCGCGTCCCGGGAGCCAATAGGAAGTGGGACCTGATGACGTCACGGCTTCCTATTGGCCCGCAAGGTGCGGGAGCTTTGAAACTCCGCCCGTTATGTGATCCCTGCTAGCCGAGCAGAGCGGATACCGCCCCCGCCCACCCCCAGCGGAGGTAGGTATCTCAGGAAGCAGGGGCTCCCCGGGGCGGAAATGAATGGGGTAAAAACTCCGGAGACCCCCTGCTTCAATCCTATATTTAAAAAAATTGGCGGCTTCGATTGTCTCTAAATCCTTCTGTATCAGACAAAGCTTGATATACAGAAGCTGATTTTATTAGCTAATTTACTTGAATCATTTAATATATATTTAGCAAACAGGCATATTGGGGCCAATAAAGGTGGATTGTACAGAATTTGTTACAGGGTTAAAGTTATCAGTAAATCTAGATTGACGTTGGTTGAAGTGGATGTTTTTCTGTGGAATAATCTTAATGTATACTATTTGCATTTTAATAAGTAAATTACACACGAGAGTGTTGTTAATGGCTTTTCAAGGAAAAAGAGACTTAGATGGTATTTTTATCTATTTATCTTTTTGTTTTTAAGTCCTAACTTGGATTAGTTCATGAGACTATCCTATCCTACCTTTTAATACACCTCGACCATCTGCTAATACAGTAGGTATCTGACTTGTTCACCACCTTAGTGGTATATTAGTGGTAACACTATTGTGAGCTGAATAAATCCCCCTCAGTGCTCCCTGTAAGTAATTGTGAAGCGGTGTGTCTGTGTACAATGTATCTGCTATTTGTCCCATTAAAGTAGCAGTTCAAGTGACATATTTTACATTTTTTTTACAGCATTGCAGCCGGGGGTCTCCAGAGCTGAAGCGGGTTGATTTCAAGTCCAGGGACCCCTTGTTTTTGGAGATACTTACCTCCGTAGAGGGTGCCGGTAGCAGCTCCGGCTGCGCTAGTTGGGAATATCGAAATGGTGGCTGAAATGTCCTGCGTCACACGGGCCAATAAGAAGCGCTGACGTCATCCCTTGTGTCTTCCTATTGGCCGGCGTGACCAGGACCTTTAAACTGCAGAGAGATACCAGCACCCCCTACGGAGGTAAGTATATCGGGAAGCAGGGTGTCCCCACAGCTGAAATTAATGGGGTTCAGCTGCAGAGACCTCCTGCTTCCATGCTACTTTAAAAAACAAACAAAACAAAAAAAAACACGTATCTTGAATTGCTGCTTTTAAACCGAAGGACAATGTCACCTGTCAGAACTAACAGCATGGTGACACGTCATGGCGTGGAGATGTCATTCCATTTTGACCTCGCTCTCTTATTCAGATGTGTGTTCTCCTAAAGGCTTCTGAATGTTGGGTGGCTGATTATATTACAAATATAAATGGCATTTAATATAATCCCCAACTTTCCCTCCTTCAGTCCCACTGAAACATCATCTCAGAATAATGTCACGTGGAAAGCCTTGTGTAATCTTCCCTTTACTCACTGGCTGAATGGGAGTAACAGTGACGAGAGGAAATGCAGAGGCATGGATTAAATATGCAGAAAGCAGACACGTTCTAATTCTCTGTTGCTGTCCCTTGCTCCTCACCCAGTTTGACCTCCTTCCCGTCATGTTGATCTTCCCCTACGCTTCTGCATCCTGTTCTCATGTCACATCCCCTGGCTCCCTATCAGGATGTGTAGAACCCTCGGAGGTAGTATGGAAACCCTCAAAAGATAAGAGTTTAATATAAACACAAAAATAACAAGACCGTGAAAAACAAAATGGAGTCTGCAATAGTGTGCAGAGCTGCACCAAAAAGATATGGTATTTAAATAATAAACAGGAGACAATAGTGCTAAGGGAAAAAAAACAGGACAAACAAGATAAGCTGGAAGGAGCGGCAGAGCTAAATGAAACAGCAATAAATAGCCAGAGACAAAGATAATAAACAGGGGGACAAATGTAGTGCAAAAGGAAAACAAAACAAAAAACAAGAATGTACCTGAATGTCAGTAGAACTAGGAGCCAGAATGAAGAGGAACAGGGAAAGACGCAGTGCTAGGGAAAAAAGAATAAAGTGACTCCTGACCTGTTAAGTAGAATATTTGACAAACAGGATGGTTGGGGTTTTATAGCCGACTTAGGATAGCAGTTGTCCACACTAACTATTCTAGTTCTAACCGGCAGTCAGAACCCAATTCCTCTGTGTATCCATACAGGTCGGCGAGGGGTATTGCGGGAAGGAATCACGACACTCCCCTTGTTGCCGGCCCTGTAGTAGTCACACGCGCTTCTCTTGGTTTCTAGTTATGGATCATACCCAGTATACTCGGCAGTTCTGTCCTGTGCATCTCCTCCGATGACCACTGGAAAACCGTCTCTGCCTGGATCTACAGCTGCGGCTTGTGTGGCCTGTTCATTGTGTCCACCATCTTTCACACCATCTCCTGGAAGAAACGCCACCTCAGGTAAGTGGGGACATGGGGGATGTCATTCATCCAAACACTTGTCCAGATCGGCACTATCGCAATTTAGTGAAGAACCCCAACAGGAATCTGACAAAGAAAGTCATGTGTGAGATGTAATGAACCTGACAAGTTTCCTACAAGTGACGAAGATACTAAGGGCCATATTTACTAAACAGTGCTATGCCTTGAGGCTGTAAGGTGCCTTACAGCTTTACACTGGTTAGCAAATATAGCCCTAATAAATTGAAGATAATTCACATGTATTAGATATCATATCCTGTGACCAAGGAGGAGGTCTGCCAAGGAGCAGTACGCCCTCTCTTTCTTCCCATTCAGTCTCCCAAATCCTGCCGCCTCCACCTCTGAAATATCACCAAAATATGTCCTTTCCTCATGTCCTGCCTTGACTATTGCAACTTTCTCCTAGTTGGCATTACTCTCATCCGACTGTTCCCACCCAAGTCCATCCATGCTGCCAGTCTCCTCTACCCTACTCACCGCTCTACATCTGCTGATCCACGATGCAAATCCTCTCTCTGGCTTCCCATATCCTCTAAAATGAAATAAACAATCCTAGCTCTGACTGACAAAGACCTCGAAAATGCTGCCCCCCTTACCTTTCAGCCCTTATCTCTAAATGCCCCCTCTACCTAGGACCCACGCCTTGCGTCCTCTCTTATAACCTCCTCTCACTCCCGCCTACAAGACGTCTCCCGTGCTGCACCCCACCACTGGAATTCCCCACCACGCACCATCTGACTCTCCCCCAGCTTTCAGACGTTTTAATAGCTCCAATAAAACTCACCTGTTTCAAAAAAACGTGCCTGGCTCCCCCCTCGGGTATCCACACTCCCTAAACTCCACCCTAAGCCATACCTAGTCTTACAATGAGCACCTTAGAGCAGGGGTGGCCAACACCCAGTCCTCAAGGGCCACCAACAGGTCAGGTGAAGCAAATGCCTGCATCAGCACAGGTGGCTCAATAAGTTCCAGCTTCAGCACAGGTGGCTCACTGAGCCACTGATTGAGCCACCTGTGCTGAAGCAGGGATATCCTTAAAACCTGACCTGTTGGTGGCCCTTGAGGACTGGAGTTGGCTACTCCTGCTTAAGAGCAAAACCACCCCAGAGCTGTAATTGAGAGCTATTGCTGCAGGGGGGCTGGCATAAAGAGCTCCTCATCCTGTCTTCACTGTGCCCTGCCTGCCATGTTTCTTTCTCCCATAGGACGGTGGAGCAGAGTCTGCACATGTTCGATAGGATGGTGATATATTTCTTCATTGCGGCCTCGTACGCCCCCTGGTAAGCCCCCACTGCCCCCTTGATAACCCATCAGAATGGAGAAGGGCAGAAAATGACTGATATCTGGGGACATTATATTTGCTTTATATATGTATAACTTCTTCTTCATTTACACTGCTACCCAGCACATTAGTAAATTCGCCCTAGGAAGATTTTTTACAATGAATATTGACGTTTAGTAAAACAAATATATTACATAATATTTAGCATTATCTGCCCATGTAATGACAGAGTAACACACTGCAGTATCTGCCCTGGTAATGACACAGTAACACACTGCAGTGTCTGCCCCGGTAATGACACAGTAACACACTGCAGTATCTGTCCTGGTAATGACAGAGTAACACACTGCAGTGTCAGCCCTGGTAATGACACAGTAACACACTGCAGTATCTGCCCTGGTAATGACACAGTAACACACTGCAGTGTCTGTCCTGGTAATGATACAGTAACACACTGCTGTATCTGCCCTGGTAATGACACAGTAACACACTGCAGTGTCTGTCCTGGTAATGACACAGTAACACACTGCTGTATCTGCCCTGGTAATGACACAGTAACACACTGCTGTATCTGCCCTGGTAATGACACAGTAACACACTGCAGTATCTGCCCTGGTAATGACACAGTAACACACTGCAGTATCTGCCCTGGTAATGATACAGTAACACACTGCTGTATCTGCCCTGGTAATGACACAGTAACACACTGCAGTGTCTGTCCTGGTAATGACACAGTAACACACTGCTGTATCTGCCCTGGTAATGACACAGTAACACACTGCTGTATCTGCCCTGGTAATGACACAGTAACACACTGCAGTATCTGCCCTGGTAATGATACAGTAGCACACTGCAGTATCTGCCCTGGTAATGACAGAGTAACACACTGCAGTATCTGCCCTGGTAATGACACAGTAACACACTGCAGTGTCTGCCCTGGTAATGACACAGTAACACACTGCAGTATCTGCCCTGGTAATGACAGAGTAACACACTGCAGTATCTGCCCAGGTAATGATACAGTAACACACTGCAGTATCTGCCCTGGTAATGACAGAGAAACACACTGCAGTATCTGCCATGGTAATGACACAGTAACACACTGCAGTATCTGCCCTGGTAATGACACAGTAACACACTGCAGTATCTGCCCTGGTAATGGCACAGTAACACACTGCAGTATCTGCCCTGGTAATGACACAGTAACACACTGCAGTGTCTGCCCTGGTAATGATACAGTAACACACTGCAGTGTCTGTCCTGGTAATGACACAGTAACACACTGCAGTATCTGCCCTGGTAATGACAGAGAAACACACTGCAGTATCTGCCCTGGTAATGGCACAGTAACACACTGCAGTATCTGCCCTGGTAATGACACAGTAACACACTGCAGTGTCTGTCCTGGTAATGACACAGTAACACACTGCAGTATCTGCCCTGGTAATGACACAGTAACACACTGCAGTGTCTGCCCTGGTAATGATACAGTAACACACTGCAGTATCTGCCCTGGTAATGACACAGTAACACACTGCAGTATCTGCCCTGGTAATGATACAGTAACACACTGCAGTATCTGCCCTGGTAATGACACAGTAACACACTGCAGTATCTGCCCTGGTAATGGCACAGTAACACACTGCAGTATCTGCCCTGGTAATGACACAGTAACACACTGCTGTATCTGCCCTGGTAATGGCAGAGTAGCACACTGCAGTGTCTGCCCTGGTAATGACACAGTAACACACTGCAGTGTCTGCCCTGGTAATGATACAGTAACACACTGCAGTGTCTGCCCTGGTAATGACACAGTAACACACTGCAGTATCTGCCCTGGTAATGATACAGTAACACACTGCAGTATCTGCCCTGGTAATGACACAGTAACACACTGCTGTATCTGCCCTGGTAATGACACAGTAACACACTGCAGTGTCTGCCCTGGTAATGATACAGTAACACACTGCAGTATCTGCCCTGGTAATGACACAGTAACACACTGCAGTATCTGGCCTGGTAATGATACAGTAACACACTGCAGTATCTGCCCTGGTAATGACACAGTAACACACTGCAGTATCTGCCCTGGTAATTACACAGTAACACACTGCAGTATCTGTCCTGGTAATGGCAGAGTAACACACTGCAGTATCTGCCCTGGTAATGGCACAGTAACACACTGCAGTGTCTGTCCTGGTAATGATACAGTAACACACTGCAGTGTCTGCCCTGGTAATGACACAGTAACACACTGCAGTATCTGCCCTGGTAATGATACAGTAACACACTGCAGTATCTGCCCTGGTAATGACACAGTAACACACTGCAGTATCTGCCCTGGTAATGACACAGTAACACACTGCAGTGTCTGCCCTGGTAATGACACAGTAACACACTGCAGTGTCTGCCCTGGTAATGACACAGTAACACACTGCAGTATCTGCCCTGGTAATGACACAGTAACACACTGCAGTATCTGCCCTGGTAATGACACAGTAACACACTGCAGTGTCTGCCCTGGTAATGAAACAGTAACACACTGCAGTGTCTGCCCTGGTAATGATACAGTAACACACTGCTGTATCTGCCCTGGTAATGACACAGTAACACACTGCAGTATCTGCCCTGGTAATGGCAGAGTAGCACACTGCAGTATCAGCCCTGGTAATGACACAATAACACACTGCAGTATCTGCCCTGGTAATTACACAGTAACACACTGCAGTATCTGCCCTGGTAATGACACAGTAACACACTGCAGTATCTGCCCTGGTAATTACACAGTAACACACTGCAGTATCTGCCCTGGTAATGATACAGTAACACACTGCAGTATCTGCCCTGGTAATGGCAGAGTAACACACTGCAGTATCAGCCCTGGTAATGACAGAGTAACACACTGCAGTATCAGCCCTGGTAATGACACAGTAACACACTGCAGTGTCTGTCCTGGTAATGACACAGTAACACACTGCAGTATCTGCCCTGGTAATGACACAGTAACACACTGCAGTATCTGCCCTGGTAATGACACAGTAACACACTGCAGTATCTGCCCTGGTAATGACACAGTAACACACTGCAGTATCTGCCCTGGTAATTACACAGTAACACACTGCAGTATCTGCCCTGGTAATGATACAGTAACACACTGCAGTATCTGCCCTGGTAATGGCAGAGTAACACACTGCAGTATCTGCCCTGGTAATGACACAGTAACACACTGCTGTATCTGCCCTGGTAATGACACAGTAACACACTGCAGTATCTGCCCTGGTAATGACACAGTAACACACTGCTGTATCTGCCCTGGTAATGACACAGTAACACACTGCTGTATCTGCCCTGGCAATGACACAGTAGCACACTGCAGTATCTGCCCTGGTAATGACACAGTAACACACTGCAGTATCTGCCCTGGTAATGACACAGTAACACACTGCAGTATCTGCCCTGGTAATGACACAGTAACACACTGCAGTATCTGCCCTGGTAATGACAGAGTAACACACTGCAGTATCAGCCCTGGTAATGACACAGTAACACACTGCAGTGTCTGCCCTGGCAATGACACAGTAACACACTGCTGTATCTGCCCTGGCAATGACACAGTAACACACTGCTGACACTTCCTTGGGTTGTTCAGATCACTCTTAAATCTTTGCCAGGACTGCCACAGGCTACAGATACTGCTCTGGGAAAGATAATCCCCTCTCCTTGCAGAGACTGCCACAGGCTTTGGACACTGCTCTGGGTCACATAAGCCCCTCTCCTTGCAATAACGGCCACATTCAGTTGATACTGCTCTGGTTTAGATAAGCCCCTCTCCTTGCAGAGACTGCCACAGGCTTTGGACACTGCCCTGGGTCACATAAGCCCCTCTCCTTGCAATAACCGCCACTTCTGTTGATACTGCTCTTGTTTAGATAAGCCCCTCTCCTTGCAGTGACTGCCACAGGCTGTGGACACTGTCCTGTCATTGCTGCCTCTATACAGTAGGTCTGTCCTCTTGCTTGTCACTATTGGTTCTCTGGCATTGACCCGTCTCTCTTGGTTTCTCAGGCTGAACTTGCGAGAGTTGGGTCCCTGGGCAAGTCACATGCGCTGGTTCATTTGGATCATGGCGTCCATAGGAACTGTCTACGTTTTCTTTTTCCATGAGCGGTGAGCGGATACAGGATGAGAACATGTCCCATCCTGGAGAGCCTTCATGGCCACACAGATAAGCAGTGCATAGCTATATTACTCACTCACACGGTGCCACAGGGCTTGCTCTATACATTGCACAACCACCAGATTCCAGGTTGGACGGTACACACAAGCTAGTGTAGTGTGTAACGTTAACTCATTGGTCCTATCACAGGCACCCCCTGAATGCAGCTTCTTCCTTCATGAAAGGGCTTGTTATCCTTACATTGTGCAGCAGATCAGCACCAGACATAGCTAGGGTTGCCAGGTGGCTTCTCCAAAAATACTGGACTCAATGGTGAAAGGTGCGCCAGGTCACTATGTCCAGGGAGGAAAATACCGGACACATACATGTCCAGTATTACAGTACCTCTCATTTTTTACTGGAGTGTCCAAAAACAGACAGTCCTGTTCAATACTGGACACCTGGCGACCCTAGACATAGTTAGGATGGACAACATGACAAAACTTCAACTACAGCACAAATATCTGGCCCACAGCACCCGAAATATACTCTGAGTATGCGTTGTATGGGGAAGGTTGTGCTCTGAGTGTGCTCTGTTTGGGGAAGGTTGTGATCTGAGTGTGCTCTGTATGGGGAAGGTTGTGATCTGAGTGTGCTCTGTATGGGGAAGGTTGTGATCTGAGTGTGCTCTGTATGGGGAAGGTTGTGATCTGAGTGTGCTCTGTATGGGGAAGGTTGTGATCTGAGTGTGCTCTGTATGGGGAAGGTTGTGATCTGAGTGTGCTCTGTATACGGAAGGTTGTGATCTGAGTGTGCTCCGTATGGGGAAGGTTGTGATCTGAGTGTGCTCTGTATACGGAAGGTTGTGATCTGAGTGTGCTCCGTATGGGGAAGGTTATGATCTGAGTGTGCTCTGTATGGGGAAGGTTGTAATCTGAGTGTGCTCTGTATGGGGAAGGTTGTGATCTGAGTGTGCTCTGTATGGGGAAGGTTTTGATCTGAGTGTGCTCTGTATTGGGAAGTGTTTCTTGCTTTCTCACCAATACCACTCTTTATTGTCTATTTTGCAGCTGGTACTGGAGCAGCCTGTAGTTCACACTCAGACATGTCCATGGTGTGGAGGTGGGGGGAGAGGGGGGGAGGGGGGGAGAAGGGGGAAAACCCAGCAGGGGATTGGCTCCCCTCTTTACCAAGTCTCTTCTCTCTCAGGTATAAGTTGGTGGAGTTGGTGTGTTATATCTTCATGGGTTTCTTCCCAGCTCTGGTCGTCCTGTCTATGGTGAGTGAGACATGTCACAGCAAACCTGAGATCATATGCGTGCATCTGAAAAATTTCTATGGGGTAGATCCACAAAGCTCCATTAAATCAGGGCAACTAATGTGATGTTAGCTTCCCTGGGTTTAACAGATATCCCCAAAGCTAATAATATGCAAAAACAAAGTCTGTTAGCCATAATAGCATGGTAATGATATCTGTAGTAGTGGAAATGTTCGCAGGGCAGACATGCTAACCCATACACTGTACATGCACATTGGGAAACATAGCGTGATTTCCAATTAATACACGTGTTCCAGCCGCATAACGCATGCGCGTTCCCTAAACATAACGCATGCACATTGCCTAAACGTAATGTATTCACGTTGCGAGCTGCTCCTGCTCCTTTACCTGCACCTGCTGCTCATACTGCTCCAGCTGCTCCTACACCAGTTGTACCTGCTTCTGCACCTGCTGTACCTGCCACTCTACAAGGTCCTGCACCCGCAGCTCCTACTCTTGCACAAGCTGTAGCTGCACCTAGACGTCCTACTCCAGCACCGAGAGCTGTGGCCCCAGATGACAACTATGATGTGGCCGCTCTGGCATGTCAGGTTCCTGGAGGACCTTATGAGGATGCAGAGGTCAGCATTTTTCCAGATAACCCAGCACCTGGTGAATATCTCCAACTCCTCCAGCTCCCAGTTCCATGTGCGTTAACACACCCCATGTGTGCAACACAGCTGTGCCGTGACCAATAGTATTGGTGCAGTAAATGGGCTTAAATGGGCTTAAATGGGCAGTGCAGCAAGGTAGGGAGAGCTTGCGATCACCATCAATGCTAACTACGCCGGCTGCGTCCAGCGACTTGTTGGCAACATCAGGGGGGGTCATTAATGATGGCCACTTCACCTCCTCCCTCAGTTGAATCCGCTACTCTGCAGGTGCGCAAACTGGAGGTGCGTTTTCTGGGGGAAGGTGGGGGGGGGGGGCGCAAGCAGGGGAGGAGAGCAGGCAGGGGCGTGCAGGGGGAAAATATTGCGCACCGCTGCACTACTCCGCCCACAGACCCAGTGGCCACAGCACTGGAAGAGCACGCAGAAGGGGACCTAGTCAGCCTGTCCCTTCCTCTGCCAAGAAGAGGAAGAGATGATTTCTCTATTTTTGTCAGAAATTATAATGTTAGTTTTTTCACAGTTCTTGTTCCCACACAGTGATGTAACTGTGTGAATAAAAGTTTTGTTCACTATTTCTGTCTCTTGGTAATTATATATGTATAAAATAATAACATGTTCTTGTATAGCGCTGCTAGTTTTACGTAGTGTCACGGGAGACCAATGCTTTTAACATAAAAATACCTGGATCCTTAGATTGAGCAAAACGTGAGATAAAATAAATAGTCATTTATTCACACAATGAATATACACAGCTTAATTGACAAAATAATCCGAAAATACACTTAGTTACAATGTTAACTCTGGTTACAGGAAAGATCTTAGATGGAATCTCAGGTGAATATTTTTACAGCATGTTGAATCTACCTCCTGACTGGCCGCACAGACTTTTAAAACCTCACAAGTCCTATCTTTACACTGTGCAACCAATCATGGCGTGGGAACAAAACATCTCACCTATTGGCAAGGTTCGCCCATACTTCAGGGAGCCTGGCAGAGGCTTCAAGGTATGCTGCGAGCATGTGCGAACTTCGCCCTTAGGCTGTTTAGCATACCTAGCCAAGCCCACTTCCCTGGTGACATTTTGTCTGCCCTTCCCCTGACACATGTGTCAAGGGAAGCTATTTTCCACTGTCCCCCTCCCCCCACCCTCAACACTTGACAGGGCCAGTTTCTTTGAACCAAATCAGCAAGGTTGCTTTAGAAAACTGAGTCTAATTATGCATTGCGTACTCACTGGGATTTCCTGCCATGCATTTTAAAGCATAGTACTTTACACTTTAAGTGTTACCTCCGATTCTGGCCTGAATGAAAATCCCCTTACCCTTATAATATTAATACACCAAAAGGAGAGGACTTTCATTCTTTACTTCTTATGAAAGTTTCTAATACAGAAAACATAACCGGTTTAATGATTACCCTCTAACAGTATGCATAGCAAAAATCAGAGCGCTGGGACACATACAGACAATTCTAACACAATTACAGGGTTGCAGACATTAGCGGGCTGCAGAGCTGACACTTTACATTTACCCACTATGACTCATGGGAACCCTGTTACATGGCTTATACAGCTGATACATGGTATTACTCTCGCCCCCTTATCCCTGGGGGGAGAGACACAGGCATTTTGAAAACATTCGCAGTATTATTACCCTGGTTGGGTTGCAGAGCTGACACTCTACAATTCCCAACCTGGTTCAGGGGCACCCAGCCAGGCCAAATACCTTTATTAATGGCCTGGGTACCCCTTCACCGTCACACGTAGCACTTCACAGAGACATTTTGCAGGCACTTGTCCCTGCCCCGTGGAGCTTACAATCTATTTTTGGTGCCTCAGGCACAGGGAGATAAAGTGACTTGCCCAAGGTCACAAGGAGCCGTTACCGGGAATTGACCCAGGTTCCCCTGCTTCAAACTCAGTGCCACTATAGAGTATATATACACACACACATATATATATATATATATATATATATATATATATATATATATATATATATACATATATATATATATATATATATATATATATATATATATACATATATATATATATATATATATTTAGTTAAGTTATGGTGAGTAAAAAGTGACAAAAACCCTCCACAGCAAAGCATATAGCAAATGGAAATATAACTCTATGCTCATTTGCATGTCTTAGGCAGGTCTGCAACCCCGCCTTTCACCATTGTCATATATATATATATTTATATATATATATATATATATATATATATATATATATATATATATATATATATATATGTATATTTTTATATATATATAACATTATTGCTGTAAAGAATATGTACCATATCATATTAGGTCTGACAAACATGTCATACATTCCCTTTAATCACTAAAAACTATTGTAGAGTTTACAACGTGAACTTCATGACACATTATAAGATGCATCTCTTCATGTGCTTCAGACTTTTATATTATCCATAATACACAGTATATCTCTGTAGGAGACTCATAACGTTTTTAAGGAAAGGGTTAAATGTCATACCCACAAATAATTTGGATAGCACTTTGAAAGGCTATTCCTAGAATTAACATGACGATCACCATGATCTGGCTGTAATGGCTCCTTTTGGTGTGACCTATTTATCGTTCCGTTATTTCCCTGCGCCAACATTATTGACGGAGGCTCGGGGCTCTACGATGTTGGCGTAACTTTACATTAGCGTCTCATTTGCATATGCGTCCGTCCAATGTTAGCGAAACGATTTTTTTACTGGTTAATTCGATGTCATCGTTATGTTAAACACCTTGTGGCGGAGGTTCTCAACCCCTGTCCTCAAGACACCCAACAGGTTATGTTTTCAGGATATCCTTGCTTCAGCAGTGTCGAAGACCGAGCCCCTGATAGAGCCACCTGTGCTGAAGCTGGGACTGATTGAGTCACCTGTGCTGAAGCAGGAACTGATTGAACCACCTGTGCTGAAGTTGGGACTTATTTGAACCACCTGTGCTGAAGCAGGGATATTCTACAAACCTGACATTATGGGGGGGGGGGGTGATAACCCCTGCCTTAGGGGATACCCATGTTAAATAGCTTAATGGAGCTCCGTGGATCTGCACCTGTGAGTCACACCTTGTGGGGCTGATTTAATGATGGGAACAAGCAGACAAATGTGTTTTTTTTTTTCATAGAGCGCTTCCTCCATCTGCTGCTCTGTTCCTAGCACAGCACAGACTGCACGCAGCACTGGTGTCTTGTGGTGCCTGAAGGCATATTATTCAGTAGAACTGTTTAGTCAATATGGCCATTAATAGCCGGCAAACTTACACAAAGAGAGTTTTTACCTTTTCATGGTGGGGTGCAGATATTCCTGAATCCGTGACCTGTTTAAAGCAGCGGGGCGTTGATAAATATTACTGTTATTTTGGGTAAATGATAGACTTCCCTTTTTGAAACATGGCGTATTGTGCATCCACCTCGGGCCTTTTAAACACTCTTTTTGCCATGCATTGTGGGCCCCCTCTTGCAGCAAATAGGGTTTATTGGAGCCCTTATCCTCCTGATCTATGTCTGTGCTTGTGTTTGGTGACAGGCAAATCAGGACGGTCTCCTGGAGCTGCTCTTCGGAGGGCTTTTCTACTGCCTGGGGATGGGGTTCTTCAAAAGCGACGGACGCATCCCCTTCGCCCATGCAATATGGCACCTTTTTGTAGCGATCGGAGCTGGCGTTCATTACTATGCGATCTGGAGGTACCTATACAGGTCAAGTGTGCACTCCCAAGAGATCAAAACGTCCAGATGAGATGCACCTATGCAGGTCAAGTGTGCACTCCCAAGAGATCAAAACGTCCAGATGAGATGCACTTTTACGCTTTAAACCAGCACAAAGACCAAGACCGAATGAGTATTGTCTGAGAAAGGTGTTCAGTTTGTACATTGGAGGAGGACTTTCTCTAGAACCACCAAATGTCTCACCCTGACCCTCCGAACCCAGCAAAGTGCCTCAAACATCTGGTTGATTTTGTGTTTCATGTTTGTACGTTTTTCAGCAAACAAATTATCTGGTTTTCTTTAACGAAACCATTTGAAAGAAGATGACAATTTGTGATGCGGTATTGTTAATAGTCGTGTGTGGCTTTTATAGTACAAGACAGAGTCAAACCCCCTTGGTTTGGTGCTGTAATAAGTACCTATATTCAGAATGTCGGTACGATTATCCAGGTGCCAATTGGCTTTTGGAAGCTTCCTGCACAATACGTTCCTAATTTCCCATGAAACCAGTGACATGGACCAGACGTGCTGAGACACAGGGTTGCCTCATTCCAAGAAGCTTCTCACTGAAGGTAACAGGCTTTGTTTACACGGCTGCAGACATGTAGTCACAGTGCTGGTCTGCATGCCTCAGTATTAGGACCAAAAGTGGTGGTTCATTTCCAAAATGCTGAATACAAATGGGAAATGGTTAGAGGAGCACTCGGCCTGCCTCTGGGGTGGCTACAATGTTACAATCAGAGCGCTGCAAAGTCTTCTGAACAAATGGGTTATCTAACAATCACTTACCTGTACTGTAGTAGGGCCAGGCGGTTTTCTGCTTGGCCTATTTATTACTAGACTGCTGGTTATAACTATTTCCCTCACGTGATCTTTAGGTGCCCCCCTTTAAGTCTTTTAATTTAGGGTAGGGACATCTTCACCTTGCTTTATCTTTCACTATTGGCTGCTACTTTGAAACGTATTAGGCTGACCATTAATATAACTTATTAATCCAATCAACAGCACTAATAATAATAATAAAAATAATAATAAGCTGAATTTACCGAACCAGGTTGCTAAGAACAAAATGTCAACAAAGTCTTACTCAGAAAACGTCGACACATTCCAGGAGAATGCCCTGCGTGAGCCGGCTCGGGCCTATAACATGGCATAGAGGTGCTTGCTGCACACAGACTTTGGAGTTCGCCTCCCATAATAATGTATAGTTTCTTAAAGTCTGCCGGACTGACATATTTATCTGGTTGATATGTTGATGCCAAGCTCACCACCCAGGAGCAAAAACTTCAGACTTGTCTACCAGTGTTAAAAGGGATGGGAGTTTAAGGGGTGTCATCGCCCCATCAGGGTTGGAGTTCATGCATCATTCCCGGGACGTTTCCACTTCTGCGCCGTCACCTGCGCCTTAGTGTAAAATGTGAACACAGGTCGCACCTGCGGCACCGTCAGAAGTGAAGATGGAAGCTATGAATCGCCAGATCCGTCCCAGGTTTATTACACCCGAGTAGATGTTACACCCGGGTGGGAGTTACCACCGTTTGGCGGTGTTAACCTGTAACCGAGTTTTGATTAAACTGGGGAACAAGGAGCCGTATAAAAATGATTAGCCTTGTCCTTCGCCAATGTTTGCTGAGGGTCACAGCTTGGAGTGCGTTGCCATGTTAAATGTGTTGTGTGTGGCACGTTCCACGTGTGTGTACATACTGTGTCTGTGTGTACATGATATCTTGGTAGAGATATTTGCTAAGTATTTATGCAACATCCATGTGAAGCGATTGGCAGGTGAGTGTAGATTTTGCGCAGAATGTTTATATCAATCAGTTTCCAGTTTAGAGTAAGTGCGGTTACCAGTGGGGTTGGTGTAAGTGTTTCTCTGTGGCACCTAATACATGTGTAATATATAAGCATTATGTAGTATACAAGGAATATCAATGTGTCACCTGGTATTATGAGTAGAGATGGGTGAATCCACCCAAATCCGTCATCAAAATCCGCCAGTGGATGCAATCCGTTGTCCACGGGCTGCGGAATCCACGGAGTGTATTGGTAATACTAAGAAGAAGAAATCCACAAAACGTGAATCGCCCTTTGTGAGATTGATCCGTGGAAATTTGGGAACCAAAGGAACCGTCCGATCCGCTGCGGATCCAAATCCGCTCCCAAAAATGTGCCCATCTCTAACTATGAGGGCAGATTCATGGGCCATCGGTCTCTTCTGTCTGGGTCACAGTTTGGGGGGAGGGACAGACTCCATAGGCTAGAGGTCCTGTCCACGTCACCTTGAATATGCTGGGATTATCATGAGTTTACTGTAGGAATCGCAGTATATCCCTAGATAATTGTGCCATATCTTGGGTTATTGTCATAAGCACAAAGAGCCGTCTTGTGTTAAGCTCTAAGGAGAGAAAACAATTAGCCAGTGTATTGTCTAAAGCCAGTGAAACTTTAGCTAGTACTCGGTACTTCAGTATCATTACTCTGCAGCACGAGGCCAATCTTAGCAAGTCATTAGATGTCTTGTTTTTATCACCTCCGATATGCAAGAAGAACACACACCTATAATGGAAGCTGCTATGCGTATGTGCTCCTATATTGGCTACAGACAGACTCGAAGCAATGTGGTGAAACTGAGGGACTTCCCGTGGCGATGCAGTCTGACCTGCTTTGGATTGTAACAGAAATGATCGTCCTAAAGAAAACACCTGTATTATGTGCTAGATAAATACACACAGTGCGCATGCGCTGTACTTATACATTACTGCAGTCAGTGATACATATGTACAGGGCCTTGTAAGCGCCACGTGCCAATCAATTCCCAACTTGTTTGGTAAAAATTCCAAATTCATGCAAAATATTTCCAAATTCATGCAAAAATTTGACTGAGCCACCTGGGCGGAAGCAGGGATGTCCTTCAAACCTGACCAGTTGGTGGCAAGTGAGGACTGGAGTTGCCCACCCCTGGGTTAGGGCATTTGAGTGTCTCAGGGCTGCGTCCCCAGGCTCACTAAGTACTCTACTGAGTCACGTAAACTCTTCACTGCAGGAAAGTTCTACAACACATTGACAGGATTAAACCCGCCAGGAGTTGTAATGCGCTTCTTGGTTTGCACTCCACAGCACTCGCTCCCCTATCTTACACTAAGATCCTCCAAAATCTGACTTTTACCACTGTAACACGGTCACCTCAATCAGAACCGGGACTTTCGAAGCAACCAATGTATGTATTGTCACAACCGGGCCACTTTGCAGGATCTTTCCTCGCACAGTAAAGACAGGAAGCAGAAGGATCTGTTAGCAGGTTTATTCTTAAAGGCATAAAACAAAGCCTCAAACTGAATGCCTAGCTCCTCACTGAGAGCGCTAACTAACCCCGTTGTTAGTCCCTAACTAGCGGTTGGAGGGCTAAACCCCTTACCAACTATATCAAACACAGTCATATGCAGATCATTTTACCTGCTGGCTCCCCGATTTCTCCTGACTGGGGTAAGAGGGGAGAGTCCAAGTCTTGTCCCAGGCACATCCTTCGCACATCCTTCTGGGCACCTTGATTCCCCGTGGCTCACCTCGTTCGTGGCTGCAGAGTCCTGCAGCTCCCAGGGACACGCTTCTGGGCAGTCCCCACAGCCTCTTGCCCTGTCTCTGCAGGTTATGGAACAGGTGGCCTCTGTGACATTCCAGCAGTCTCTCAGGACACCACCCTGAGCAGCGTGACCCTGCCCCTGCAGGATCTGGAAGCACTGACCGTATGTGAATTCCAGCCTTTTAAAGCACTCAGGAGTAGTGCGGAAGTCAGATTGCAGAGGATCTAGGCGAGAATAGGTGAGAAAATGGAGCAAGCGAGAGAATACAAATCGTTCAAGGAGTAGAGGCAAAAGGCAGGAGGGAGACAGGACGATAGAGAGACAGGTAGGGTCAAGCTTGCTGTTTGAGTAAAGGTATAACTGTTGCGTGTTTGAAGGAGGAGGGAAAAGTACCAAAGTAGAGGGAGGAGTTGAAAATATGCGTGAGTGTCGGGATAAGAGTAGGAGCAAGAGGTTTGAGGAGATGGGTGGGAATGGGTTCAATAGAGAAAGGGGCAGATGGGGAATAGGAGATCAGTCGCAACGCATACTCCACCGTGACAGCGGAAGAAGAGGTGCGGAAGGCAGGAGGAGAGTTAGGAAGAGGTGTAGGATGTGAGGAGGATACAGAGGGGATGTCTTGACGCATGGAATCCACCTTTCTCTTGAAATAGTCAGAAAAGTCCTGAGGGGAAACGGAGGAAGAAAACCAGGTAGAAAGTCAAAGACGGAGAAGAGTCAGCGTGGGTTAGACTTGTGCGTGTTGATCAGTGAAGAAAAGTAGGTTTGGTTAGCCTGGGAGAGGCCATTCTTCCAGCTACAATTACCACTTTCTTAAAAGTAGCAAGGTTCAGTTTGCTTATTAAGCTCTATAGTTAGTGAAACCTCCCTCTTGCGTACTAAGGCTGCGCTTATAGTGCCTGGCGACGCAACGTCGCTCCAAAACAAATGCATTGTCGCCGTCACACGCGCTTATAGTAAGCGCGACGCGACGGAGAGACGGAAGCGACGTCGCGACCAAAAATTTGGTAGCCGGTCAAATTTGATTTTTCAGAGGCTGTTGCCACATGCGACAGCCTCTGAACCAATCAATGGCCAGGTTGCTAGTGACGTTGCTGCAAAGCGAAATTCAGCGTCGCCGTCGCGGGCACTAAACGCGCGGCCTAAGAAGGCGCCAGAAGAAGCACAGGTTTCCTGGGAACAAGGAAGATGAAGCAATGTTGTCTCTGAACTCTAGTTAACATCCCATCCTTGTTATTTTGTTATGACAGAGGGTCACCTCAAGCCATGAACTCAGCAGGGCAGTGAGTGTGCCAGTGAGTGTGCACTCTGCAGACAGGGGGCAGTCTTCACAGTGCAGGAGTAACCTAAATCTCGGCCTACTTAAACCTATTCAGTGATGGAGAAATCACCCATGTATTTCTCTTAAGGAACCCATTCACTACCAGAGGAACTAGCAACAAATGGCACTGCAAGACTGGCGGGCAGTGAAGGGGTTACGTTAGATATCCTTGGCTCTGCTTTGCACTTTCTGCCCCTCGAGCAGATGGCACCATAGAGAGGGGGGAGGCGGGGGCAACTCCAGTCCTCAATGGCCACCGACGGGTCAGGTGCTCAGGATATCTCTGCTTCAGCACAGGTGGCTCAGTCATGGACTGAGCCACTGAATTGAGCCACCTGTGCTGAAGCAGGGATATCCTGAAACCCTGACATGTTAGTGGCCCTTGGGGACTGGAGTTGGCCTCCCCTGCCTTAGAAGTTACCCATTGACCTGTTACAGCACGCACAGTGTTATATACAGGCGGGGCTGGGACTCCCCTTTGTACTGTACGTGCTCTTATTTCATGCTTCTACCTTTTGACAATGCGTAATCTTGTTGATTGTTTGTAGATTACTTGAAAATGTCTCCTCTGTCTACCAGGTGACATCATACTTTCTATGTAACACAGTTTAATACGAGTTGGTACGATGATGATAATAACCTTGTTTCTGTGATGGACATCGTAAATTAAAACACAAGATACCTCGGCTTCTCGTGTGGTCTCCTGGTTTCCCTGTTCCTGGAGCATGTGTGGTGAACAGAAACTCTGTGTCAGTCCTCTTCGATTTTTCTCTGTTACTTGTGGGCCAATAAATCAGTCAGGGTGGACTCGGCGTTCCTGCCTAAAACACTGTGTCATCAAATTATACATACAGTATATATTAAACTTACATGGACGCAGAATGACTTCTGCTGGGCACAGACTCCGATATTTAGTGGAACCGCGGGAAGAAGTGATGGGACGGGCAGGTGAGTGACAGCACCACGGGAAGAAGTGATGGGACGGGCAGGTGAGTGACAGCACTGCAGGAATAAAGGATGGGACGGGCAGGTGAGTGACAGCACCACGGGAAGAAGAGATGGGACGGGCAGGTTAATGACATGAGCACCGAGGGAAGAAGTGATGGGACGGGCAGGTGAGGGACATGAGCACTGCGGGAAGAAATGATGGGACGGGCAGGTGAGTGACAGCATTTCATGAAGAAGTGATAGGATGGGCAGGTGATTGATGGCACCACGGGAAGGAGTGATGGGACGGGCAGGTGAGTGACATGAGCACTGCAGGAACAAGTGATGGGACGGGCAGGTGAGTGACAGCACCACGGGAAGAAGTGATGGGACGGGCAGGTGAGTCACAGCACCACGGGAAGAAGTGATGGGATGGGCAGGTGAGTGACAGCACTGCAGGAATAAGGGATGGGACGGGCAGGTGAGTGACAGCACTGCAGGAATAAGGGATGGGACGTGCAGGTGAGTGACAGCACTGCAGGAATAAGGGATAGGACGGGCAGGCGAGTGACGGCACCACGGGAACAAGTGATGGGACAGGCAGGTGAGTGACAGCACCACGGGAAGAAGTGATGGGACGGGCAGGTGAGTCACAGCACTGCAGGAATAAGGGATGGGACGTGCAGGTGAGTGACAGCACCTCATGAAGAAGTGATAGGATGGGCAGGTGATTGACAGCACCGCGGGAAGAAGTGATGGGACGGGCAGGTGAGTGACAGCACCACGGGAAGAAGTGATGGGACGGGCAGGTGAGTGACAGCACTGCAGGAATAAGGGATGGGACGTGCAGGTGAGTGACAGCACTGCAGGAATAAGGGATAGGACGGGCAGGCGAGTGACGGCACCACGGGAACAAGTGATGGGACAGGCAGGTGAGTGACAGCACCACGGGAAGAAGTGATGGGACAGGCAGGTGAGTGACAGCACCACGGGAAGAAGTGATGGGACAGGCAGGTGAGTGACAGCACCACGGGAAGAAGTGATGGGGTGGGAAAGTGAGTGACATGAGCACCGCGGGAAGAAATTATGGGTGGGGCAAGTGAGTGACAGCACCGCGGGAAGAAGTGACGGGACGGGCAGGTGAGTGATATGAGCACCGCGGGAAGAAGTGACGGGACGGGCAGGTGAGTGATATGAGCACCGCGGGAAGAAGTGATGGGTGCCTGTAACTCCTCCTGTGGCTCCATATAACCGCTCCCCTTATGTCCGTCCCATACTATTGGGGCGGCTCATGGTATATAATGAACAGTTAATGATAGCAGCATATCCCCTGCACTCTGTGCATCCGCTTCATCTCTCCCCGCATCGGGAGTGTCATCCCGGAACCTACCACCAGGTGGCGCCTGTCCGCTACACCTGGCTCCCCGCACTCGGGAATCTCCGGCAGGGCTCGGGAATCTCCGGCCGGGCTCGGGAATCTCCGGGCGCCGGAGCTCAGCACTCGCTGTGTGCGGACTGCACCTGATTAGCAGCGGGACCGGACGGGACGGGACCGAGCCTCCCGATACCTGTCTGAGCCGGGCACCACGTGCCACTTACTGCCGAGAAACTAAACTTCTGCGGGGCAAGAGGAGCTGGGAGGTGAGGGGTTAATATTAGCGGAGTATGGGGGCAGATCTATCTGTGTATTACTCTGCCTGGGTATTACTCTGCCTGGGAATAACTCTGCCTGGGTATTACTCTGCCTGTGTATTACGCTGCCTGGGTATTACTCTGCCTGTGTATTACACTGCCTGGGTATTACACTGCCTGGGTATTACACTGCCTGGGTATTACTCTGCCTGAGTATTACTCTGCCTGGGTATTACTCTGCCTGTGTATTACTCTGCCTGGGTATTACTCTGCCTGGGTATTACTGTGCCTGGGTATTACACTGCCTGGGTATTACTCTGCCTGGTTATTACACTGCCTGGGTATTACACTGCCTGGGTATTACACTGCCTATGTATTACTCTGCCTGGGTATTATGCTGCATGTGTATTACTCTGCCTGTGTATTACTCTGCCTGTGTATTACTCTGCCTGTGTATTACTCTCTGTCTGTGTATTACTCTGCCTGTGTATTACTCTGCCTGTGTATTACTCTCTGTCTGTCTTTTACACTGTCTGTCACTCTGTCTCTCTGTCTGTCTGACACTCTGTCACTCTGTCGCTCTGTCTTTCTGTCTGTCACTTTGCAGTCTCTCTCTGTCTGTCTCTCTCTCTGTCGCTCTGTCTGTCTGTCTGTCACTTTGTCTGTCTGTCTGTCTCTCTCTGTCACTCTGTCAGTCTCTCTCTCTGTCTGTCTGTCTGTCTGTCTCTCTCTCTCTGTCTCTCTGTCAGTCTCTCTCTCTCTGTCACTCTGTCTGTGTATTTACCGCCAGTAACAGAATCATGGAAAGGAGGAGGTGATGTTATAAGGAGGAGTTGATGTTATGTAGACACATCTCTAAAGGGACACAGGACAGAGGGGATGGAGGTCACAGGGAAGAACGGCAGGTTACGGTGGAGAGATGGCAGATGACGGGGGGGGGGGGAGATTGTAGGTGATGGGGGGGAGGGGGAGAGATGGCAGGAGACTGGGGGGGGGGGGGGGGGTGGCAGTTAATAGGGGGAGGGGGAGAGATGGCAGGTGATGGGGGGGGAGAGATGGCAGATGACCGGGGGGAGAGATGGCAGGAGATGGGGGGGAGGGGGGGAAATGGCAGGAGACTGGGGTGGCGGGGGTGGCAGGTAATAGGGGGCAGGGGGAGAGATGGCAGGTGATGGGGGGGAGGGATGGCAGGAGACGGGGGGTGGGCGGGTGACGGGGCAGGGGGAGAGATGGCAGATGACCGGGGGGAGAGATGGCAGGTGACTGGGGGAGAAATGGCAGGAGACGGGGGGGGGGTGGGGTGGCAGGTAACAGGGGGCAGGGGGAGAGATGGCAGATGACCGGGGGGAGAGATGTCAGGAGACGGGGGAGGTGGCAGCTGACAGGGGGCAGGGGGAGAGATGGCAGGTGACGGGGGAGGCTGTTTGTGGCCACAGAACAGACTGAGAACAGCAGTGTGTATCTTCCTGGTTACTATGGAGACAGCTCTGTGTGTGCAAAGAGAGAGAGACAGCTCTGTGTGTGCAAAGACAGAGAGAGAGACAGCTCTGTGTGTGCAGAGACAGACAGCTCTGTGTGTGCAGAGAGACTGTTGTGTGTGTGTGTGCTGAGTGAGAGAGACAGTTGTGTGGGTGCAGAGAGAGAGAGAGAGAGACAGCTCTGTGTGTGGAGAGAGAGAGAGAGAGAGAGAGAGAGAGAGAGAGAGAGAGAGAGAGAGAGAGAGAGAGAGAGAGACTGGTGTGTGTGTGTGTGTGTGTGTGTGTGTGCAGAGTGAGAGACAGTTGTGTGTGTGCAGAGAGAGACAGCTCTGTGTGTGCAGAGTGAGAGAGACTGTTGCGTGTGTGTGCAGAGTGAGAGAGAGAGAGACAGTTGTATGTGTGCAGGGAAACGAGAGACAGTTGTGTATGTGCAGAGTGAGAGAGACAGTTGTGTATGTGCAGAGTGAGAGAGACAGTTGTGTGTGTGTGTGTATATAGAGAGGAGGGGGAGAGCGTATCATTGTTGTCATGTTTGTGTTGCACGAGGGTCTGTGCTGTGATCGGTGTGCAGGGAGGGAGTAGATACGGCAGGTCGGAGATGGCACAGCGTGATCAGGGCGGTATGTATGTCACGTGATTACCGCTAGAACATAAACTGTGATGTACTTAAAGCTTCCCTGGCACAGGGACCCCATCATCTTATTACCGACAGACCCCTTATACACAACAGCAGAGGACACACATTCATCTTCTGTTGTGTTGTTATTTAGAGCTGCACTCAGGTACCAAGTGAGATCACTCATCAGGAAAAAACACTCCAACGCACAGCCAAAATAGAGTGGGTCCCAGACAAAAATACTAAAATGGAATCTTTATTGGTCCATATTAAAAAAACGGAGGTAAGTACCCTCCTACGCGTTTCGTACCCACTGGTACCACTCTGTTTTGGCTGTGCGTTGGAGTGTTTTTTCCTTTGGATTTCTACTCATTCTCCTGGTTGCTCGCCTACAAGATACACTGGACCGGGGCAACAATATGTGAGTGAGTACATTATTGTTATTTATGTGAACATAGGACTCTCCCAATGAGGTTTTGGGTCTGAGTTTACCATTCTCAGCCCTCAGCCTTCAGGGACAGAGATATCCTGCTGTTGACTTTACAGTCACCAAAGTGCAATGGTCATTGTGTATATACCTCACTAGCCCCAGCAGCCTGTTCTTTGCCTCTTTAAAAGGACTTATATTATTGAATTGTCTTTTGAAGACTGGAAGCAAATGTTGGGGCGCATATCACTAACTCACTCATCGCTAAAACAAGATGCCACCGGGACAGGTGCTACCGGCAGCGCGGGATGTATTCGCCAACACGAGAGAGCCACGTCTGCTCCCAGGCGCTCGCCACGTACATGGGGGCCGGGGTGTGAACTCCCTGTCCTTTGTACCATTTGTATTTTACAGGTCTCTCCCCTCCGTATCCTCCTCGCACCGCAGAGACGATTTGAGACACCGCTGTGGTCCACCTTTCTCCGCGGGCTGCAGGTTTCGGGCGCTCCTGTCCTGGGAGGTGACAAGAGTCCGAAATAAGGGAGAGGAAGGGTCCAGGATCCGAGCGAGGGAGAGGATAATACAGAGTCTGCGCGAAGCATGCCCAGGTGAGAGCAGTGACACTTCCAGGTTGTGACACTGACTTAGGGTCGCCAGGTGTCCAGTATTGAACCGGACTGTCCTGTGTTTGGACACTCCGTACAGTAAAAAATTAGAGGTAATACTGGACATGTATGTGTATACCGGTATTACCTCTCTGGGCGTGTATGTGTATACCGGTATTACCTCTCTGGGCGTGTATGTGTATACCGGTATTACCTCTCTGGGCGTGTATGTGTATACCGGTATTACCTCTCTGGGCGTGTTTGTGTATACCGGTATTACCTCTCTGGGCGTGTATGTGTATTACGGTATTACCTCTCTGGGGGTGTATGTGTATACCGGTATTACCTCTCTGGGCGTGTATGTGTATACCGGTATTACCTCCCTGGGCATGTATGTGTATACCGGTATTACCTCTCTGGGCGTGTCTGTGTATACCGGTATTACCTCTCTGGGCGTGTATGTGTATACCAGTATTACCTCTCTGGGCGTGTATGTGTATACCGGTATTACCTCTCTGGGCGTGTATGTGTATACCGGTATTACCTCTCTGGGCGTGTATGTGTATACCGGTATTACCTCTCTGGGCGTGTATGTGTATACCGGTATTACCTCTCTGGGCGTGTATGTGTATACCGGTATTACCTCTCTGGGCATGTCTGTGTATACCGGTATTACCTCTCTGGACGTGTATGTGTATACCGGTATTACCTCTCTGGGTGTGTATGTGTATACCGGTATTACCTCTCTGGGCATGTCTGTGTATACCGGTATTACCTCTCTGGGCGTGTATGTGTATACCGGTATTACCTCTCTGGGCGTGTATGTGTATACCGGTATTACCTCTCTGGGCGTGTATGTGTATACCGGTATTACCTTTCTGGACATGTATGTGTATACCGGTATTACCTCTCTGGGCGTGTATGTGTATACTGGTATTACCTCTCTGGGCGTGTATGTGTATACCGGTATTACCTTTCTGGACATGTATGTGTATACCGGTATTACCTCTCTGGGCGTGTATGTGTATACTGGTATTACCTCTCTGGGCGTGTATGTGTATACTGGTATTACTGTACCTCTCTGGGCGTGTATGTGTATACCAGTATTATCTCTCTGGGCGTGTATGTGTATACCGGTATTACCTCTCTGGGCGTGTATGTGTATACCGGTATTACCTCGCTGGGCGTGTATCTGTATACCGGTATTACCTCTCTGGGCAGGTATGTGTATACCGGTATTACCTCTCTGGGCGTGTATGTGTATACCGGTATTACCTCTCTGGGCGTGTATGTGTATACTGGTATTACCTCTCTGGGCGTGTATGTGTATACTGGTATTACCTCTCTGGACATGTATGTGTCCGGTATTACCTCTCTGGACATGTATGTGTCCGGTATTACCTCTCTGGACATGCATATGTCTGGTATTACCTCTCTGGACACAGTGACCTGACCGGCTTGGGTGGGCAGCGGGATTTCCCCCGAGTAGAGAGAGAGCAGGCCTGTTACTAGGGGGCTGGGCTGTTGGGTAATGCAGCCAATCAGGAGGTGTCAGGAGTCTGAGTGTGGGGCCAAGGAGAGGAGGAAACAGCATGGAGCAGAGAGAGAGAGGTGTGTGTGTCTCAAGAGTGTGTCACATGTGTGTGTCTCGAGCGCATCGCACCTTTCCCCATTGTGGCCAGTATTTTTGGGAGAAGCCACCTAGTAACCCTACTCGCCACATGCTGTGGCACTAAGTGCTGCGCCAACCATTAGGTTCCGGTGGTCTCTGACGATGCCCCATTTAACACTTCCTGTGGCTTCCAGACTCAAAAGCCTGCCCCGCAATATTCACTGTATCAAGCTGCTCTGTGTGATATCAGATGTACAAAGTGATGCTAAACGCTATTAGTGAATTAGAAGCGAATTAGGTTTAGCACATGTCCTTGTTCATCTCTACACTGATACAGCCCTCCAAAGCTTCTTCAGAGGCACAGTAAAAGTAGTTCAAGCAGATTTGTGCCAGGACCGAGGGATATCCAGTGTATGTTGAATAGAATCCCCCTTCCCCAGCTCTTCTTGCCTGTGTCATTGTTTGAGAAGCCGCAGAATCGGGCAGCTCACGCCTCCACCCGTAGGGAAGTTATGTGGATGTGCAGGACAAGGTTGCGGGTTTCAAGTGGATTAGGTCTGACTATTGCAATTAATGGAGAAGGCCAATAAATTCTTTGAGTCGACATCCAAGCAGAAGAAACAGACGGTCGGGATTATAAAACGATACTACCGTGTTGTGCCATTATAGTGCATTATTGTGCCAGGTCCTACAATTGTTGGTGCTGGGATCTCGGTGACCCCAGACCGATTCGGCAGACTTTGAGATAAACATTTGAGATACACAAAGCTTTAGGTGTAACAGAAAAGTAAACAATCACTTATTTGTTTACTTGGGACAGAGGCGTAAGAATGTTCTTTTTTTTGTGTCCCAAATCACATGATACATTCTCAGAATGTATAATCCAGACCGTGATAACAATGATACATTGTTACATAGCGAGAGAACCGTCCTGTCTGGCAGACCCGGGCAAAATGTATTGTGGCCATGAATCGGGATGCTGGTGTCACCCTCCAGAGCCTGTTTCAATAAATGGATTAAAAGACGACTTCTGCAGAATCCAAATATAGACGTGTTTTGGGGGCGTGAGGGAAACCAGATCCCTCCCAGTGCTGCTGATCATTTATAGATTCCTGTGCAGGGCGACACTGTTATATACACGTGCAGGTCACTTATAGATTCCTGTGCAGGACGACACTGTTATATACACGTGCAGGTCACTTATAGATTCCTGTGCAGGACGACACTGTTATATACACGTGCAGGTCACTTATAGATTCCTGTGCAGGGGGACACTGTTATATACACGTGCAGGTCACTTATAGATTCCTGTGCAGGGTGACACTGTTATATACACGTGCAGGTCACTTATAGATTCCTGTGCAGGGCGACACTGTTATATACACGTGCAGGTCACTTATAGATTCCTGTGCAGGGCGACACTGTTATATACACGTGCAGGTCACTTATAGATTCCTGTGCAGGGCGACACTGTTATATACATGTGCAGGTCACTTATAGATTCCTGTGCAGGACGACACTGTTATATACACGTGCAGGTCACTTATAGATTCCTGTGCAGGGCGACACTGTTATATACACGTGCAGGTCACTTATAGATTCCTGTGCAGGACGACACTGTTATATACACGTGCAGGTCACTTATAGATTCCTGTGCCGGGCGACACTGTGATATACACATGTGCAGGTCACTTATAGATTCCTGTGCAGGGCGACACTGTGATATACACGTGCAGGTCACTTATAGATTCCTGTGCAGGGCGACACTGTTATATACACGTGCAGGTCACTTATAGATTCCTGTGCAGGGCGACACTGTTATATACACGTGCAGGTCACTTATAGATTCCTGTGCAGGGCGACACTGTTATATACACGTGCAGGTCACTTATAGATTCCTGTGCAGGTCACTTATAGATTCCTGTGCAGGACGACACTGTTATATACACGTGCAGGTCACTTATAGATTCCTGTGCCGGGCGACACTGTGATATACACATGTGCAGGTCACTTATAGATTCCTGTGCAGGGCGACACTGTGATATACACATGTGCAGGTCACTTATAGATTCCTGTGCCGGGCGACACTGTGATATACACCTGTGCAGGTCACTTATAGATTCCTGTGCAGGGCGACACTGTGATATACACATGTGCAGGTCACTTATAGATTCCTGTGGGTTGGTTCCTGACTCGGTGTGCTGGGGCTCCCTGATAAGATGAGATACCCAGTGTAAGGGTGACACAGCGCCTGCCTAGCTGTGAAGCCCCTGAGCTAACTTTTATTCTGACCAAAAAATGTTTTTTGTGTAACAGACAAAACTGTGTTGCCTCTTTATTAGAAAAGACAGGAACCTCATTGTTACAGCACACTAATTACAACGTGGTTAACGCCCGTTACAAAGGCAAAATGGCACATCCATACAGAACATGCCAGTACCAGCACTGGCAAGCATGTCAAAACAATTAGTAACTTATTGATTACATTACCAATGTAAGTCCCGGTGTTTCGGTCCCCGGGGGGACCTTCTTCAGGGTCCTGCGGTGATGTTTCAATAAATCATTGTATTGATCAGACATACTTTCCAGTGCTGGTATTATCATGTTTTGTATGGGTGTGCCATTTTGCCATCTCTATTAAAAGTGAATGAAACCGAGAGAGTGCAGGAGAGTGCATGAGAGTGCAAGAGAGCGCGTGAGCAGTTCGTAATAATGCAGGTAAGTGCGTAGCAGTGCAAGATTGTGCCAGTGTGTATTCTATGTGAGTAATAGAGTAAGTGTAACCTGTGTCTCCTCTCCCCTCCCCAGTAGTCTCTTCCTGCGGCCTCTGACATGATGTTCTATGGGTCTCCTGCCGCAAACATGCCCCCGCCCTCCAAGAGCAAGCTGAAGCGGCAGAGCCGGATCTTCTCACAGGCACTGTACCGGACGCTCAGTTACAGGGACCGCCGCTCCGTGTCCGCCCTGTCGGGGTTGGGGCGAGATGACCCTGCGGAGCTCTCCACCCAGGTCTCCGCCCCCGGAGTCCTGAAGGTGTTTGGGGGAAATATCTGGCCAGGGACACACTACAAAAGCGTGCTGGCCACTGCCAGCTCCAGCACGCAGGAGCTGGTCAAGGAGGCTCTTGAGCGCTACGCGGTGAGCAAGGTGCAAGCTGACCAGTACGTCCTGTGCGACGTCGTCGGGAAGCTGGTGGGCTCGCACAAGCAGTGGGCGCCTGAGTGTCTGAGGGTCCTGGGTGACAGCGAGAAGCCGCTCGTTATCCAGGACCTGTGGAAGCCCAAGGAGGGATACTCCCGCCGGCTGGAACTGCGGAAAAGATCCGAGGTGGAGGAACTTGCAGCCAAGGAGGTGGACACATTGACTGCAGGTGAGAGTTCAGGCGTGTGTCATGTTGTGGATCCGCACTGACCCTAACCCTAGTGTGGTCAGGTTTTCAGGATATCCCTGCTTCAGCACAGGTGGCTCAATCCGTGATTGAGCCACCTGTGCTGAAGCAGAGACTGGACCACCTGTGTTGAAGCAGGGACTGAATGAGCAACCTGTGCTGAAGCAGGAACTGAATGAGCAACCTGTTCTGAAGCAGGGATATCCTTCAAACCTGACCTGTTGGTAGACATTGAGGACAGGAGTTGGCCACCGTAGCTCTACATCCCCGGATGGTTTGCCAGGGCTCTCTCGCTGTTAGGTATGGGTGTGTGTGTCTATTTTTGCAGCGTTTACCTTCGTGTTAACTCTGCACTGCACCAAATGATATACAGCCAGGAAAATCCGGATCCCAGCTACCGTGGGAGAGCAAATGATTAATAATGATAATCACTAGTTTCAGATGCATCCATGTGCGGGAGCTGTGGAGTAGTTTAGGGACTCTGTAGCAGCTGTATTATATTAGATATACTTCCAGTCATCCTGCTGCTCTCAGACTCATTTACCTCCCTCACCGCTCCACGTCTGCTGCTCCACTCTGCAAATCCCTTCACTGGCTTCTCATATTCCCAACATTGTCCCTCATTCCCAACACTGTCCCTCATTCCCAACAGTGTCCCTCATTCCCAACAGTGTCCCTCATTCCCAACACTGTCCCTCATTCCCAACACTGTCCCTCATTCCCAACAGTGTCCCTCATTCCCAACAGTGTCCCTCATTCCCAACAGTGTCCCTCATTCCCAACAGTGTCCCTCATTCCCAACACTGTCCCTCATTCCCAACACTGTCCCTCATTCCCAACATTGTCCCTCATTCCCAACAGTGTCCCTCATTCCCAACACTGTCCCTCATTCCCAACATTGTCCCTCATTCCCAACAGTGTCCCTCATTCCCAACAGTGTCCCTCATTCCCAACAGTGTCCCTCATTCCCAACACTGTCCCTCATTCCCAACACTGTCCCTCATTCCCAACACTGTCCCTCATTCCCTCTTGATTGTAAGCTCTTGCAACGAGCAGGGCTCTCGTTACCTCTTTGTATCTGTTTGTGCATGTCCATATTTGTATGTAACTGTTTATGTAAGGACCAAATCTCTGTACCATCATTGTACCGCGCTGCGGTATGTGTTGGTGCTTTACAAATAAACGCTACTAATAATATTCCTGTCGTTGAAGCAGCGATTCTCATATTGTGAGCAGCCTAAAACTGACCGCTGCCGTGTGGAATTGTCATTCCGTTCCCGTCCCTGGTTTTATCAACTTCCAGAAAACAATTTCAAAGGTTCCTAGCTCCCTAATACACTAATTACCTTACCCGGTGGCGGAATTCCTGTTAGGCCCGGGCCTAGGGCGGTAATATTTGGGGTGCGGCAAAACTTTCCGCCCCTATAGACAGAGGCTGCGCTCTCGGGCATATCGGGCATAATGGGAACTTCCTTAACCTGCTGCCGCCTCCGCCTTCTTTCTGGGCATAAGGGCGGCGAGGAGGCAGCACCCAGTAAGTGCCTAAGGGCGGTGAGGAGGCAGCACCCAGTAAGTGCCTAAGGGCGGCGAGGAGGCAGCACCCAGTAAGTGCCTAAGGGCGGTGAGGAGGCAGCACCCAGTAAGTGCCTAAGGGCGGTGAGGAGGCAGCATCCAGTAAGTGCCTAAGGGCGGTGAGGAGGCAGCACCCAGTAAGTGCCTAAGGGCGGCGAGGAGGCAGCAACCAGTAAGTGCCTAAGGGCGGCGAGGAGGCAGCACCCAGTAAGTGCCTAAGGGCGACGAGGAGGCAGCACCCAGTAAGTGCCTAAGGGCGGCGAGGAGGCAGCACCCAGTAAGTGCCTAAGGGCGGCGAGGAGGCAGCACCCAGTAAGTGCCTAAGGGCGGTGAGGAGGCAGCACCCAGTAAGTGCCTAAGGGCGGTGAGGAGGCAGCACCCAGTAAGTGCCTAAGGGCGGCGAGGAAGCAGCACCCAGTAAGTGCCTAAGGGCGGCGACGAGGCAGCACCCAGTAAGTGCCTAAGGGCGGCGAGGAGGCAGCACCCAGTAAGTGCCTAAGGGCGGCGAGGAGGCAGCACCCAGTAAGTGCCTAAGGGCGGCGAGGAGGCAGCACCCAGTAAGTGCCTAAGGGCGGCGAGGAGGCAGCACCCAGTAAGTGCCTAAGGGCGGCGAGGAGGTAGCACCCAGTAAGTGCCTAAGGGCGGCGAGGAGGCAGCACCCAGTAAGTGCCTAAGGGCGGCGAGGAGGCAGCACCCAGTAAGTGCCTAAGGGCGGCGAGGAGGCAGCACCCAGTAAGTGCCTAAGGGCGGCGAGGAGGCAGCACCCAGTAAGTGCCTAAGGGCGGCGAGGAGGCAGCACCCAGTAAGTGCCTAAGGGCGGCGAGGAGGCAGCACCCAGTAAGTGCCTAAGGGCGGCGAGGAGGCAGCACCCAGTAAGTGCCTAAGGGCGGCGAGGAGGCAGCACCCAGTAAGTGCCTAAGGGCGGCGAGGAGGCAGCACCCAGTAAGTGCCTAAGGGCGGCGAGGAGGCAGCACCCAGTAAGTGCCTAAGGGCGGCGAGGAGGCAGCACCCAGTAAGTGCCTAAGGGCGGCGAGGAGGCAGCACCCAGTAAGTGCCTAAGGGCGGCGAGGAGGCAGCACCCAGTAAGTGCCTAAGGGCGGCGAGGATGCAGCACCCAGTAAGTGCCTAAGGGCGACGAGGAGGCAGCACCCAGTAAGTGCCTAAGGGCGACGAGGAGGCAGCACCCAGTAAGTGCCTAAGGGCGACGAGGAGGCAGCACCCAGTAAGTGCCTAAGGGCGACGAGGAGGCAGCACCCAGTAAGTGCCTAAGGGCGGCGAGGAGGCAGCACCCAGTAAGTGCCTAAGGGCGGTGAGGAGGCAGCACCCAGTAAGTGCCTAAGGGCGGCGAGGAGGCAGCACCCAGTAAGTGCCTAAGGGCGGCGAGGAGGCAGCACCCAGTAAGTGCCTAAGGGCGGCGAGGAGGCAGCACCCAGTAAGTGCCTAAGGGCGGCGAGGAGGCAGCACCCAGTAAGTGCCTAAGGGCGGTGAGGAGGCAGCACCCAGTAAGTGCCTAAGGGCGGCGAGGAGGCAGCACCCAGTAAGTGCCTAAGGGCGGCGAGGAGGCAGCACCCAGTAAGTGCCTAAGGGCGGCGAGGAGGCAGCACCCAGTAAGTGCCTAAGGGCGGCGAGGAGGCAGCACCCAGTAAGTGCCTAAGGGCGGCGAGGAGGCAGCACCCAGTAAGTGCCTAAGGGCGGCGAGGAGGCAGCACCCAGTAAGTGCCTAAGGGCGGCGAGGTGGCAGCACCCAGTAAGTGCCTAAGGGCGGCGAGGAGGCAGCACTCAGTAAGTGCCTAAGGGCGGCGAGGAGGCAGCACCCAGTAAGTGCCTAAGGGCGGCGAGGAGGCAGCACCCAGTAAGTGCCTAAGGGCGGCGAGGAGGCAGCACCCAGTAAGTGCCTAAGGGCGGCGAGGAGGCAGCACCCAGTAAGTGCCTAAGGGCGGCGAGGAGGCAGCACCCAGTAAGTGCCTAAGGGCGGCGAGGAGGCAGCACCCAGTAAGTGCCTAAGGGCGGCGAGGAGGCAGCACCCAGTAAGTGCCTAAGGGCGGCGAGGAGGCAGCACCCAGTAAGTGCCTAAGGGCGACGAGGAGGCAGCACCCAGTAAGTGCCTAAGGGCGACGAGGAGGCAGCACCCAGTAAGTGCCTAAGGGCGGCGAGGAGGCAGCACCCAGTAAGTGCCTAAGGGCGGTGAGGAGGCAGCACCCAGTAAGTGCCTAAGGGCGGCGAGGAGGCAGCACCCAGTAAGTGCCTAAGGGCGGCGAGGAGGCAGCACCCAGTAAGTGCCTAAGGGCGGCGAGGAGGCAGCACCCAGTAAGTGCCTAAGGGCGGTGAGGAGGCAGCACCCAGTAAGTGCCTAAGGGCGGTGAGGAGGCAGCACCCAGTAAGTGCCTAAGGGCAGCGAGGAGGCAGCACCCAGTAAGTGCCTAAGGGCGGCGAGGAGGCAGCACCCAGTAAGTGCCTAAGGGCGGCGAGGAGGCAGCACCCAGTAAGTGCCTAAGGGCGGCGAGGAGGCAGCACCCAGTAAGTGCCTAAGGGCGGCGAGGAGGCAGCACCCAGTAAGTGCCTAAGGGTGTCGGATCTGGAAATCCGCCGCTGACCTTAACGTTCCCTTATAGATGTATTGTTGGTCATTATAAGTGCTAATTAGGGTCCCAACGAGTCTGAATACAACTCGGTGATTACAGTAAATTGTGACGTTCAGAGGATTTTCCGCTTTTTGTTAATACTTCTGTATTTCACATCCCGGATTTCTTACCCAGAACCGGGCTCCCGGAAACATCCAGTCATTCCCCTGTATTATTGCAGTAAAGGTGTTGGTGGAGTTCAGTCGCGTCCGAGTTCTGCTTTAAGAAAGCTCTATATTTCTGTTATTTTCTTCTATATTTCTGTTATTTTCTTCTATATTTCTGTTATTTTCTTCTATATTTCTGTTATTTTCTTCTATATTTCTGTTATTTTCTTCTATATTTCTGTTATTTTCTTCTATATTTCTGTTATTTTCTTCTATATTTCTTGTGGAATGAATTACAGATTTGATACATTAAAAGTGTTCCGGTCACCATCCTAAATTCCCCCAGCCTGTCCGATCAAGTCCTCGGTTATAACACGAGGTGGCATTAACCAGTTAGATCAGGGGTGATCAACTCCAGTCGTCAAGTCCCCCCCCAACAGGTCAGGTTTTCAGAATATCCCTGCTTCAGCACAGGTGGCTCAATCAGTCCCTTCTTAGCACAGGTGGCTCAATCAGTCCCTGCCCCAGCACAGGTGGCTCAACCAGAGGCTCAGTCAAAGACTGAGCTTCTGATTGAGACACCTGTGCTGAAGCTGGGATATCCTGAACACCTGATCTGTTGTGGAGGCTTAAGGACTGGAGTTGAGCACCCCAGGGTTAGATAACGAGAGCTTTGCATCAGCTGCAAACGCAATGCACGGCACAACTCTGCAACGGATTCTGCGAGCAGCAAGGCAGGAGAGGAGCGGATAGAGCAGTACTCGGGGCCGTGCAAACCACGTCCAGTTCATAACATGCCACTAACCTCCACGTGTCTGTTACACCACACAACCATACTAACCATATAGGGCCTCATGCAGAGAGCAGCGCTATGAACAAACTCGCCATTTTCCGACGAAAATCGCGCTAAAAACAGGCGAAAATGGCGAGTTTGGAAAAAAGCGCCATTTTTTTTTTTCGTTTTGAAAATCTCGCCGCGCGGCTGGCGAGAACCAGTTTTAAAACTCTCCTAATGCAGAGAGCCGCGATCGCCATCTAGTGGCTGTTCGCGCCAAAAAAATGGCGCGATTTTCAACATTTTTCCTCTCCACCAAGCAGCTGGCGCTCCGCGGCCGGTGGAGGGGAAAAAAAACAAAACATTTTTTCCCCACTAGTTTCAACAGCGCTAATAGCGCTAATAGCGCCGGTTGAAACTCTCCATATGCAGAAAGGCAGTTTTATGCCCTTTCTGCATATGGAGATAAAAACTCTCCAAAAAAGCTAAAACATTTCCCCCTCTCCAATTCTAAATAGCGCTGCTCTCTGCATGAAGCCCTTAATGCTGTAATAATCCCTTCCTGGTGATTGACTCTCGCATTGTAAATGTGCAGGGAAACATTGCATTGGCAGTTTTAGTTCCCGGAAGCTGGGAATACGTTCCAGTGCTCCATAACATCTCTCTCCTATGTAGCAGTAACTTTATTTATACAATGTGTTACCAGGAAGTAATGCATTAAAGTTACCTCTCGTTTGGATGAGTTATGATGACAGATACATGGTTACATTACATGAGGTTATACATTATATTTAATGACATTTCATGGACAATCAGAGATAAAGTGTGTGTCAGCGAAACCAGGTTCTATTCCCGGCATTGGCTCCTTGTGATCTTGGGCATGTCACTTTATCTCCCTGTGCCCCAGGCACCATAAACGTAGAGTGTAAGCTCTGCGGGCAGGGGCTGTGTCTGTAACATTCCTTTGTGCTGAGTACCGCGCGCTTTACTGTAATTGTGACGCGCTTTGCGTCCCATTGGGAGAAACACGCTATATGAAAAAAAGTTATTATTATTATTACGTTATCTACCCAAGGGGTTTCATGCAAAGCATGGTAACGAGATCTGATTGTGAGACGCTGCACTGCAGGCCTGAGATCGGAGATCCTTTACATCATCCCACACACTATTCTTCATCCTTAGAAGCTTAGATCAAATATGGTATCACTACACCTACCGTGGCGGTAGCAATAAAGTACCCCGCGGGCACACAGGCTCACGCTGGGGATTTCCTTCCCTGGGCTCAAGAGAACGATAGACCCATTAATTTAATTGGAGGTTGAAATCTTCTGCAGCATTAATAAGAGGCCTCGCAGCATTAATGCTGTGAGGTCTCGCAGCGTTAATAAGAGGCCTCGCAGCATTAATAAGATGCCTCGCAGCGTTAATAAGAGGCCTCGCAGCATTAATAAGAGGCCTCGCAGCATTAATAAGAGGCCTCGCAGCATTAATAAGAGGCCTCGCTGCATTAATAAGAGGCCTCGCAGCATTAATAAGAGGCCTCGCAGCATTAATAAGAGGCCTCGCAGCATTAATAAGAGGCCTCGCAGCATTAATAAGAGGCCTCGCAGCATTAATAAGGACTGGCATCACGCTGAATAGGGGCCAGAGAGAGATGTTTCCGTAGCTGCACAGATGGAATAAAAGGAGATGGTTTGGACACACACCCAGCATGTTACTGGCTGGCTGCAGACATCCATGTCCAGGAAGGGCCGCTGTGTTTATCTTTCCAGTGTTATTCATGAGTTCCAGCTGAGCGTTTGTATCATTGCACACACTTTCTCTTCAGGCCCCAAACAGTTTCTGTAGCCAGGATGAGAGCCCATGCCCGCACACCAGGGACATGCTAACCCCCCTTTTTTGTAGTCTGCTAAAAACATTTGCTGTCCCCCGATTCATCAAAACTCTACATGTAGAGTCCGCACATAGTGCTCTGCTAGTTATTCTGCATACCTACCCAAAAACGCACATACCCGCACCTTCTGCATGAAGCATTTCTATAGCCTGGACTCACAGTTACTGCCCCGCACCCCGGCTCTGCCATCCACCGTCACCTACTCTCGCTGCAAGTCCCACACCACTTAGATTGTAAGCTCTCTGGGCCAGGCATGCTCTATTGTCTGATGCTATGTTTGCACTGAATGTATCATACATCCCTTTATTGCATTGTCTCTATGGTAAAGTGCTGCGTACATTGTCGGCTATACAGTATATCAATACACATGCATACTTTCCCTGGCTGACGTCATACTTCCTCTTTGCTGGTAATCGGCCCATGTGATATGAAGCCTCATATGATAAGTGAAACAAATTCTTCAAAACGCAGGTCTCCTTTAGGACAGAGGTACAAAGTACAGCTCACAAGTTCATAATGCAATTCTCCATGTGACAGCCAAGAAAGGACGGACAACGTTTCAGTTCCCATCACGGACCTCTCATCAGGTCCTAGAGGAGACCTGCGCTTTGAAGGAATGTGTTGGTCTGTGTTGTGTTGGCTGCACAAGCCGGATTCTCCTCGCCTGAGGCTGTTCCCCCGCACTTTTGAAACTGTATCATATGATAAGTGACATTGTGGAGGAAACGTGATTACTTTGCAGGTGCTTGTTGCTTGTAATGAGATTACTATAGAGCAAGGGAGCGCAATCTTTTTTCCCTGCACCTCCCTGCCGACGTTTCCCCTCTCTCTGCGCCCCCCCCCCCCCCTCTTACCTGGGTTCTGGCGTCAGTGTGTCACATGACCCCGTGGCGTCATTTGACGCCTCGTTGCCATGGCGAGACGTCTCCAGGAGCAAGGTAAGTGCGGTTTACAGAGGCCTTCGCCGCTTCTCCGGAATTAATTTAAGTGCCTTCGGGAAGCGCGTGGGGCCTCCGGAAACACCGCCCCCCCCCCCCCCGCAGACAATCTCCCACCCCCCAGTTTGCGCACCGCTGCTATAGAGGGATTTTGTTGTTGTTGGTATGTGTCCCGTGACACCGAAATAATGTCATATTTTGCAGTGCCGTTTGTTATTGAGCTTTAATTAGATGTTGTAAATTGTACGACTGTGAAATGTGTCCCATTAGATTGAATACAAAAATAAATTGGCGCTCTGCTGGGCGAATGCAAAAAAAAACCCCCCAGTTATTAAAGTTTAATGAGCGAGATCTCTCATTAAAGTGTAATCATTAATTTTTATTTTTTTTGCATGAGTCTGGTGTTCATCTATTTCTGTATCGGGAATAATCCTCTGGTTTTGGATGATTGAGCCCCCGTGGCGGATACAAAGAGAAGCAGCGAGAGGTCCTATTCTCTATTGAGTCCCATTAGATGGATACAGTACATACAGCTATAAAATGTCCTGGCAGCCTTATCTGCTGCCCGCCTCGTCATGTCTCCTGTCATTCTGTACAACCCAATGAAACTCTGCTGTCCTTCTCCCCTTTCCATTGGGCTGGCGTTTGTTTCATTGTATATTTTCTCTCCTCCTTGGGGCGACCGCTCCATTGTCCTGCTGGCAACCCACGTTCCGTAGCTCTAATCCAGGGGTGGCCAACTCTAGCCCCGATGGGCCGCCAAGAAGTCAGGTTTTTAGGATATCCCTGCTTCAGCACAGGTGGCTCAATCAGTGGCTGCGCCACTGATTGAGCCACCTGTGCTGGAGCTGGGACTTGACTGAGCCACCTGTGCTGAAGCTGGGACTTGATTGATCCACCTGTGCTGAAGCAGGGATATCCTGAAAACCTGACCTGTTGGTGGCCCTTGAGGACTGGAGTTGCCCCCCCCCCCCTGCTCTAATCTGCCACGTGACGCCGCACAAAGCCTCACAAGTATGCTGTCTGTATTGAATCAGATCCTCCGACATTTAACAGGAATAAATGCCCAGGCACGGCGGCTGCAGAGGAACCGCGCCAAAGGTGCAGCGCTGCCCGGGTGTCAGAGAGCGTCCACGCCTCCCCCACTGCGTCGCACCCTGAGCGAGACCAGCCTAAGCCTCCCCGGGGCGCAGCGAGAAGAGCCCAGGAGACCTTACTCCACCTACTCAGAGACGAGAGGTGAGGCCGGTGTCCTGCCGGAGGAGAGGAGCACCATCGTGAGGCATTCGCTGTACCACTCACCCCACCTAGTGCTGCTGCAGGGGTACAGCCAGGAGCAGGTGAGTACCCCGCCCTGGATATATACAAATATATATATATGTGTGTGTATATATATATATATATCGGCCTGGTGCTTGTCCCATAAAAGTAATATGGAAGATACGATACCAGGGGTGAGAACGGCAGGGAAGAGGCAGCACTCAGTATGAAGTATTCAAAGTATATTGAAAATGACACAAAATCCGACGTTTCGATCCACACAGGGATCTTCTTCAGGGTGGGGTATATATCCAGGGCTGGTTACTCACCTGGCTGTATCCCTGCAGGAGCACTAGATGTGGTGAGTGACATAGCTCAATATACTTTGAATACTTCATACTGAGTGCTGCCTCTTCATTGCCGTTCTCACCAATGGTATTGTATCATATATATATATGCAAATACAACTGTATGCTCATCTGCATGTCTTAGGCAGGTCTGCAACCCCGCCTTTCCCCATTATCACCCAGCATACAGCACTTCCACTGCAGCAAGGGATTCTGGGAAATGACATGCAAATGAGCACACAGTGTCACTTTTTGCCTCAATAACCATTTTTAACATGGTTCCCTATAGGCTTAAGCTTGCTGCATGGTTGCATATTTGCTTTCCTGTGGAGGGTTTTTGTCACTTTTTTTACTCACCATAACTTAACTCAGTATTATGGTATATATATATATATATATATATATATATATATATATATATATATATATATATATATATATATATATATATACACATACATACATACATACATACATACATACATACATACAGAGAGATTCTCTGTGTGTGTATATGTATAGTATATATATATATATATATATATATACAGTATATATATGAGAGAGACAGATTAACAACCCTCCTGTACCACCCACAATATCTATACAGGGCGTGCAGTCATTATGACTGAGCCACTGATTGAGCCACATGTGCTGAAGCCGGGACTGATTGTGCCACCTGTGCGGAAGCAGGGATACCCTGAAAACCTGACCTGTTGGTGGCCCTTGAGGACTGCACAGAGTCCTGTTTGGTACCTGATTGTTACACAGAGCAGGAGCCTCTCGCAGGCTCTCACACTCATACTTCTGTTTCAGGACAGTCTGGTTTATCTCCTGAACCGTGAGCAGCACACGGTGGGACACCGCACTCCCTCCAGCAAGCCCAGCATCATCCTGTCCGCCCCAGACATCCTCCCCCTGCACTGCACCATGCGCAAGATAAAGCCTCCGAGACAGGCCGGGCACAGGGCGGAGGGAAAGCTGGTCGTCGAGCCCATCCCCGGAGCGTGCGTGTCCGTCAACTTCTCCCCGGTGGACAGGGCGACCCTGTTGCACCACGGGGACCTGCTGTCTCTCGGCCTCTACTATCTGCTGCTCTACAAGGACCCAGCCAAAGCCCAACCGCTGCCTGGCCCAGCTCTAGTGCGGCTGCAGTCCCTGCGCTGCGCTTCCCACTCGGACGCCACGTGCAGGATGTGTGGGAGCCTCCTGCGGGACAAGGCGGCCCCCTCGAAGAAAAGAGGGGCCTCGACCTCCTCCTTGGGTAAAGGTAGCAAAAGGACGACCAAGAAGCAGCTGTACGTGGAGTACGAGAGGCAGCAGGAGGACGCCCTTGTGAACAGGATCCTGACTCTGATTGAGCCCGGGAGCGACGACCACAAGCTGACGCCCTCCTTCCTGCTGTGTCTCTGCATCCAGCACTCGGCCTTCAGCTTCCCGCCTGGGGACTTTGGGCAGCTACTCCTGAAGGTGGCACAGAACATCCAGAGGACAGTGTGGGTAAGACTGGGAGTGGCTCAGGTTGTGGGGGGTGGGATTGGGGGGTTCTAATCTAGCACGGTAAAAGCACCACGCAGGTGACATTCCTTCTCGTGTGACATAAATGTCTGCTAATGATTATCGCCTCCTTGCAGGTAAGCGCCGCGCATGCTCAGGCTCTTGCTCGCGCTGAGGTAATAGGGGAGCCCCTGCTGCTGCCTCATAGAAAATGAACGGTGAACGGTGCTCTGGGTATACACTGAATAGGTAGAAAGGGTAGAAAAGAACCCAGTGTAGCACTCAAGTTCACCCTCTGGTGATTAGTGTATGATTTAAAATATAAACTTTATTTAATACAACACATATATAAAATTATGGGTGTTAAAATGACGTACTAGAGGTCGTAGGATCGTAATACTGACAGCCATAGGGCTCGTGATCAATATAATAGATGTCTCCTGTTGTGTATCAATATCACACAGGAAACTAAATAAATCCTGATAAAAAACCCTCAGTGAGGGTGAAAAGGTAGGGTTAACTCGACGATGTACTATATCACCAGGTCACACTAGGCAGTATATGCATAAACCATATGTGGTAATGGTGTGACTGGTGGTGACTGGTGTACTGAAACAAATATATTGTGCACCAGTAGGTCTCAATGTGCAGTCAGAAAAAACCTCCTCACTGGTAATGGATGTGCGCACAGTACTGTGTAGAGCTGATCACAGGTAAACCCCAGAGGTTCACAATATAGGCATATAGTACCCTATAGTGACCTCTGCAACACTGTCACAAATGGTGATAGTTGATAATGTGCTTAGAACATGTGCTTAGAACATGTATAAGGCAGTATGAAATGTTTATGGGACCAACAAAAACCTTTGGGTTCAGCGATAGGAACGCTGTATTTGGGACATGATGCGTCACTTGGATATTTGTCATGGTGACGGGCGTGATTACGCAGTTTACATCCGTTTTTGCAGCATTTCCCGAGCTTTCCATTCAAACTCCGTTCCGCGGTGTGAAATCCGTTGACGGATTGTTCCAGTTTCAATCCGTGCGGATTCATCCAAAACCGGCTTTGGATACAATCCGCGGGGGAATTTGTGCCAATCCGATCCGCGGATTTGGATTGGGGGAATCCACGCGTTGGATTGTCGGTAATAAAAATAAGCCGTAAAAGACGAATCGCGCTTGGTAAGGCTGATTGGCGGGAATTCCCGCGGACCAATGGGACCGGTCGAACCGAGGCGGATCCATATCCGCAAAGAAAATACACCGCATCTCTAATAAGTAGCCTTTCTAACCCTGTAACGGGTAACCCTGGAGTTGGCCAACTCCAGTTCTCAAGGGCCACCAACAGGTCAGGTTTTCAGGATATCCCTGCTTCAGCACAGGTGGCTCAATCAGTTGATTGAGCCACTTGTGCTGAAGCTGGGATATCCAGAAAACCTGACCTGTTGGTGGCCCTTGAGGACTGGAGTTACCCTTCCCCTGCAGATTAGGAGATCCTTACATCTGTTCACCCTGACAAACCTCCCAAGCAAAGCTCTTCTTTACATAGCAGCCGGTTAGAAACCTTTCTCTTTCTGCCGGAGAAGAATCCTTCAGTGGGAAGGTTGTAAACCATGTGTCAGTTTGATGAAAGGTACAACATGCAAATATCCCCCTCTTTGTATTTCTCTCTGCAATCAAATTGTGCTGATTTAATATTAATATTGCAGAAATGTTGATCCTGTGAGAGAGACCTAGGCATTTTTATTGCAGTGAGTAAAATGAGGTGTTTAGTGATGATCTGTTCTCTGTTTATCATGGTCGGACCATATGCACATCTCAGATTTTAAGATCGCGCGCTCTCTCTCTCTCTCTCTCTCTCTCTCTCTCTCTCCTCCCACTCATTCTCTCTTCACTCTCTCATTTCTACCTCTCTTCTTTCGCTTCTATCGCTCTCTCTTTTCTATCTCTCTTCTCTCGCTCTCTTCTTTCTCTTTTCTATCTCTTCTCTCTCCACTCTTTTCTATCTCCTCTCGCTCTCTCTTCTCGCTCTTTTCTATCCTTCTCTCGCTCTCTCTTCTCATTTCTATCTCACTTCTCTTGCTCTCTTTCTCCTCTCTCTTCCTATTGCTCTCTCTTCTTCTCGCTCTCTCTTCCTCCCTCCCGCCTGTCACACTCTCTCTTCCTCCCGTGTCTCGCTCTCTCTTCCTCTTGGTCTGTCTTCCTCTCACTCTCTTCTTCTCGCTCTCTCTCTTCCTCCCTCCCGCCTGTCACACTCTCTCTTCCTCCCGCGTCTCGCTCTGTCTTCCTCTCACTCTCTCTTCTCGCTCTCTTTCTTCGTCCCACCTCTCTCTCTTCCTCCCGCCTCTCACTCTCTCTTCCTCTCGCTCTCTCTTCCTCTCTCTCGTGCTTTTTCTCTTCCTCTCGCTCTCTCTTTCTCTCGCTCTCTCTTCCTCTCTTCTTCTCGCTCTCTCTCTTCCTCCCACCTCTCGCTCTCTCTTCCTCGCGCTTCATCTCGCTCTCTCTTCCTCTCGCTCTCTCTCTCTCTTCTCTCTCTCCGTCTTCCTCTTGCTCTCTCTTCCTCTCGCTCTCTGTCTCTCTTCCTCTCGCTCTGTCTCTTCCCTCCCTCTCTCTTCCACTCGCTCTCTCTCTTCTTCTCTAGCTCTCTCTCTTTCTCTCTTCTCTCACTCCTCTCGCACCTGACAGATGTTTTTGATGTAAAGAAAAGACGGGCAGAGAGACAGAATATTTGGTTTAATCTTATTATAAGAAGTCTGTCTATTATCTCTTCCACAAACTAGCAGAGAGGGGGCCGACATACAGTAGGAGCAAAGTACTCTGATTAATTTGTGATAAAATGTTTGTGTTAAAACGATCTCTTTTAGCATCAGTTTTACTTTGGAGTCTAATAAATCAGTTAGGCCCCTCTGAGTATGTGATAAATCAGTTAGGTCCCTCTGAGTACGGGATAAATCAGTTAGGCCCCTCTGAGTTTGTGATAAATCAGTTAGGCCCCTCTGAGTACGTGATAAATCAGTTAGGCCCCTCTGAGTACGGGATAAATCAGTTAGGCCTCTCTGAGGACGGGATAAATCAGTTAGGCCCCTCTGAGTACGGGATAAATCAGTTAGACCCCTCTGAGTACGTGATAAATCAGTTAGACCCCTCTGAGTACGTGATAAATCAGTTAGACCCCTCTGAGTACGGGATAAATCAGTTAGGCCCCTCTGAGTACGGGATAAATCAGTTAGGCCCCTCTGAGTACGGGATAAATCAGTTAGGCCCCTCTGAGTACGGGATAAATCAGTTAGGCCCCTCTGAGTTTGTGATGTGGGATTAAAACCAGACTCCACCTTTCTGTTTTCTGGTGTTTGCAGGAGAAAACCAAGGAGCTGGCGGAGAAACAGGCCCCGCAGTAAGTGTCTCCATGTCTCTGGCAGAAGGAAAACATGAAATAGTCTCTATAACCTGCTCATACACTTTATTTTTTGGGGTTTCCCTTTTAAAAATATGTAAATGTCACTGGTATCCCATCCCCCCTCCATCACCTCTCCCATCCTCTCCACTCCCTCTCTCTCCCCGCCTTTCTCCCCATCACCTTGCTCCCCTCATCCCACCTCTCTCCCCTCTATCTCTCTACCTCCCTCTCCCCATCACCTCTCCCATCCTCTTCCCCCTCTCTCCCCATTCCACCTCTCCCCTCTATCTCTCCCCATCACCTCTCCCTCCCTTTCCCCCACTCTCACCTCTCCCTCTCCCCATCCCACCTCTCTCCCCCTCCCCATCACCTCTTCTCCATCACCCCTTTCTCTCTCCCTCACCTCCATCACCCCTTTCTCTCCCTATCACCCCTTTCTCTCCCTATCACCCCTTTCTCCCACTCTGGGGCGGGTGGTGATTGGAGGGATCGGGTGTGGGGGTGGTCGGGCGGATGGACTCACCTGCGCAGCTCCTACCTGACGTGGTCTGTCACTGCTGAGCAGGTACGGGCCGCAGGTTGGACAGCCCTGCCGTAGGGGGCACACACCTCTTCCCTCTCCCCGGTGTGCAGCGCCCCAACTGGGAAACTTTTGTTAGCGTCCTATGTCCCCACAGGCAGGACCCGGCCTCTCTGTCCCGTCTGACCTTCTCGGACCTGGTCCCAGATCTGCAGCACGTCCTCTTCTGGATGTCCAACTGCACCGAGCTGCTCTACTTCATCCAACAGAACTCTCCAACGTATCTGCAGTGCATGGAGGACGCGATGGATATCAGAGGTAGGACCCGGGCACTGAGCAAGGGCATCCTCGGCCAAAGAGCTCACAGCCTGAAAGTGAGAGAGGGACTTGTTAATGCATCAGTATTTGGCTTTTTTGTGTGGTTATGATCCATAGATTGATTATTAAATCCTGAATGTGATGCACTGTGCATCATACATGTGATCCCAGTACAGGGATGGGGTGTCATGTGATCCCAGTACAGGGATGGGGTGTCCTGTGATCCCAGTACAGGGATGGGGTGTCATGTGATCCCAGTACAGGGATGGGGTGTCCTGTGATCCCAGTACAGGGATGGGGTGTCCAGTGATCCAGTACAGGGATGGGGTGTCATGTGATCCCAGTACAGGGATGGGGTGTCATGTGATCCCAGTACAGGGATGGGGTGTCATGTGATCCCAGTACATGGATGGGGGGGGGGGGGGTCATTTTCTGATATAACTGATGGGACTCAAACTATTAAGGCCTTTCTCTTATTGCAGACCAGGAACTTTTAATTCGATCTATTGACTATACACCCTTCTATGCACACATACACACTGCTATGCATATTCTGGAGGCCAGGGTCATGTGTAGGATGATTAGCCCAGATAGGTTCAACTCAGCCCCCTTTCCAAATCACTCCAAGTCCTCTAATATTTCCTTCACTTTATTGGAAAAGCAGCAGTAAATACAGGCACTTGTGGATGGTGTGTTGTAGTGATTTGTAGTTAGAAGCAGGTGAAGAGGATAAGGCCCTGTCACTAGAGCAATTACAGGAGGGGTACTCACTCAGCCAGTGTTGGAGGTGGAAAGGGAAGTCCCAGTGTATGCTGGGTAGCACGATAGCCTGGGAACAGACCATCTGTAAGCAAAGCAGAGGGGGAGAGGGCAGACTAACCCATTCTGACAGAAAGGCTGAGGTTGCTGTAGCAACTCACAGGCATAATGCAGAGACAGGGATTGCAACACTGTGTCTATCACACGGGCACTGTGTGTGTGCACAGAGCAAAACACATGCAGCTGGAAATGAGAAACTGACAGGCAGAAACTGCAAAGGAAAGGGGGGGGGGGGGGTGAAACAGAAATGTGGCTCTTGTTCCATGACGATGCACACATACACACTTCTCTGCACACATGCACACTGCTATGCACACATACACACTACTATGCACACATACTCGCTGCTATGCACACATACACACTGCTATGCACACATACACACTTATAATCTGCTATGTGTGCACTGCCCTGCTCTGCACACATGCGCTCTGCTCTGCGCATGTACGCCCCACACACATGCACAGATACACACTGCTCTGCTGTACACATGCACAGGTACACACTGCTCTGCTGTACACATGCACAGGTACACACTACTCTGCTGTACACATGCACGGGTACACACTGCTCTGCTGTACACATGCACAGGTACACAAATTAATAAAGGGGGTGGACAATCTGTTTTATGAGAAGAGACTAGCTAAATTAGATTTATTTACATTAGAAAAGAGGCGTCTAAGAGGGGATATGATAACTATATACTAATATATTCGGGGACAGTACAGGGAGCTTTCAAAAGAACTATTCATCCCAAGGGCAGTACAAATGACTCAGGGGCATCCCTTTAGGTTGGAGGAAAGGAGATTTCACCAGCAACAAATGAAAGGGTTCTTTACAGTAAGGGCAGTTACAGTGTGGGATTCATTACACATGGAGACTGTGATGGCAGATACAATAGATTTGTTCATAAAAAGGGTGGGCATCTTTTTTTAGAAAGGAAAGGTATACAGGGATATACCAAATAAGTAAACATGGGAAGGATGTTGATCCAGGGAGTAATCTGATTGCCAATTCTTGGAGTCAGGAAGGAATTTATTTTCCCCCCTACAAGATGTCATTAGATGATATTGCACTGGGGTTTTTTCGTTTGCCTTCCTGTGCATCAATATACTGTAAATACAAATATGGGATAAGTATCTGTCGTCTAAATGTAGCATTGGTTGAACTCGATGGACGTACGTCTTTTTTCAACCTCATCTACTATGTAACTATGATGTACATCTGTATACTGATTATTGTGCTGCAGGTTGCTCAGGATCAAATTACTCAATTAGAAAGTTATTACTCTCAAATGAATTTCTTCCCGTCAGCTTTTCCCAATCCCGAAGTTTAGAAGTGAATCACATCGCAGAGTAAGACACCATGAGCTGGGCCTGCTATCTGCCATCTTGTAATATCCCGCTGCATGAGAGTGTGCACGGACACCCCGACTAATCCCCGCCGTCTGCGGTCTGTTATGATGGCAGGATTATCCTGCACCTCTGCGTGTCCTTCCCGTGTTCTCTGCACGGCCGTGCTGTGAGGCTGCAGTTATCTGCCTTCCCAGCCTGATATGAAGAGAGAATACACATTCCTCCGGCCGCTTCCCACGCGCTAAAAATATCGCACCCCTCAGAATGGTTTCGGCCGCACCACCTTAAGGAGCCCGCCCTCCCCGCGCCGGAGCGCTGGCGCTGCACTTATTGTGGCGGTCAGAACGGCATTTGTAAAGACCCCCCGTCTATGCACACCCCCTCCCCCGGCCGTACCCAGCGGAGCGAGACCAACACGGACGCCAGGCCCAACTTCCGCAATTACCGTCTAGGTGGGCTTCCTCCGCAGCCGCGAAAGGACCCTTTCCCCAGGTAGGGCCCCCGGGGGGAGAGAGGCCAGGCCACACTTGTTATTTTACCAGTAGACGGAGATTGCACTTGACCTCCCTGACTGCACTTTTAATCATGTACTTTTACGCCTGCTGCGTCTGTAAGCCTCCTAACATAGCACTAAGACCAGGGGGGGCCAACTCCAGTCCTCAAGGGCCAGCAACTGGCCAGGTGTTCAGGATATCCCTGCTTCAGCACAGGTGGCTCAATCAGAGGCTCAGTCGAAGGGACTGATTGAGCCACCTGTGCTGAAGCAGGGACTGATTGAGCCACCTGTGCTGAAGCAGGGATGTCCTTTAAACCTGACCTGTTGGTGGCCCTGAGGACTGGAATTGCCCACCCCTGACTTAGCTTGTAAGTCTCCATTCACCTTAAGTGGTTATTTCACTGTTGCTCTCACCCTTATTGTTTGTGATTGTGCAAAGCGCTGTGTACATTGTTGGCTCTATATAAATACAATTATACATACATAGATTAAAATGCATCCCGGCAATGCTTCTGAAAGAGATGAAGTGTGAGCTGGAAACATCTTCCAGTCCAACGAATTCCTCCCAGCTTCTCCCCCGCCTCTGTGTATTAACTTGCAGCCCGAAGCTTTGTTTTGTCCAAGTCCTGCTAATAACGTTCCAGCCGGGTCCCAGCAGCCGGAGAGCATCCCATGTGAGCGCTGGGACAGCCTCGCTAATATCCCAAACATATCCCAAACATCCTGCCCAGCCAGTCCCTACAGATTACACATACTTTCCCATGGGAATAAAGCGCCTGGCACACGCATTGAGTGCGGGACATACAGTATTAGGAGGAGCTGAGCTCCGAGCCTCGCACGGGAGGTATACAAGGCAGGGTCAGTGTATGAGATCGGTTCATGCAAACATCATGTTATTACGTTTAGATTGTAAGCTCTTCGGGGCAGGGACTCCTTTTCCTAAATGTTACTTTTATGTCTGAAGCGCTTCTGCTTATTATGTGTTATTTATATTATTTGTTATTTATATGATTGTCACATGTATTACTGCTGTGAAGCGCTATGTACATTAATGGCGCCATATAAATAAAGATATACATACACACATACATACGAGGCTGGGCGGTATCCCTTAACCCCGTGGCTACAGTGCCGGGCCGAACTTGTATATTTACCAATCTTAGCACAGCAGACTGTATATGTATCTGTGTGTGCAAACTGGTCATGCCTTGGTGTTGGCTGCAGGCTTATAACACTTTGGCCAAAGGGTTTAACTAAATGACCCTTACTCATGAGCAGATTAGCACTGAAGCTACATGTACTATATGTTGTGTCACTTTGTATGTTGCGCTGGCCTTTCTGTTTTTGTATATATCTGTGTGTGTACAGTGCCAGGTACATGTGCAGTATGTATCTATAAAAGGATATTTTTTGTACATCTCTGCAGAGCCGTGTATATATCAGTACACAGTTATATGCATGGGTTGCACAAGTTTAACATGCAGTACATTGCTTCTCCTGTAGTGATACCCGCTGTATCTTATAAGGGTTTATCCCAGCTGTCGTTTAAGGGATTTCTCTTTTTGGATGCCTGCCTACTGCACAGTCACATCAGGCCTTGTAACTCTATGGGGTAGATCCACTGAGCTCTGTTAGTGACTTAACGAGATATTAACTGCTAACGAAGATCCTCACTGCTCACAGAAGTGCTATTTTCAGCCGTAACGAGCCCGTGCGTTACTACAACGGACGTTAGTGCCAATGGTTTGCCAAAGAGGCGTCGTTCCCGATAACAGCGCCGATCCGCCAGAGTTTTGCGGGGCTCGGTGCTGTGGGGTTTTGCCGGAGGCCTCTTCCCTTCTCCAGAGGCGCATCTCCTCCTGCTACGTCTCGTTGTCATGGCGACGCGGCGTCACATGATTGCAGGAGGAAATGTTGTGGGGAAGAGCGTGGCTCGTCTGTAACCGCCGGGCTCGGTGCGGTGGCGCCAACGGCACCGCCATCAAACCGCTTCTGGTTGCACGTGGCCACACGCCGGCGCCTGCACGTTTCACGGATTGGCAAGCAGTTGACTTTCTCCAGGTATGATGTAATAACGGCTCCTAAAGATTGCTGGCTCGTATATAAGACGCAGTGAAACATTTTATAAGGGCGGGCGGCTTCTCCCAGACATCATGTGGCTTTTCCACGGAGAGATGTTTTACCATTAGTACAAAACCCGGCGCCTGCGAGGAGCCCCCGGAATGTGCTCCCGGTGCCTGCACTCGGCTTAAAACGTTTAGCAAACTTCTCCACGCTATGGAAACCTTCTGCATCTCCAGATTCCTCCCTGCGATTCCACCCTGAAATATCTCATTTCCCAAGCCAATCTGTTTATTCATTTAGGTCACTGGGCAGCGCCTCTTATTAACTCGGGGGCAAGCCCCCAGCCGTGGAACACTGTCCTGCGTTTTAGCTATTGACAATACAGTGTCTCTTTACTCTTTCCTAATTCTGTCTCAGCGTCTCCCCTGCTGAAATCCCTCTCCTGGCTTCCTATCAAATTCAGGGGGGAAAAAGCAGGGATAGCCATAAAACCTGGCCTGTTGGTGGCCCTTGAGGACTGGGTTTGAGACACATGTGCTGTAGTATCCGGGGTTGCCACCTGCTACTGAAGGCTAACCTGGAGAGATCATGTTTACATGTAGTTCTTACCTTCAGCGCCGTCTCCCGGCGTCCTCTGGCATCCTTCCAACACCCTCCCGGCATCTCCCCCTGCAAACTGCTGTCAATGTGACGACGGGACGCTACGGCGTCAAGTTGCCACGACAACGGGATGCCTTATGGCGCCGATGCGCCATGTGATGTCACGTTGTTATGGCAATGCGGCGTGACGTGACATCACGTAGTGTCCTGTTGTCATGGCAACTCGGTGCCATTTGACGCCACGCAGCCATAACGGGAGTTGCAGGTGGAGATGCCGGGAGGATGCCGTGAGACGCCGTGAGACGCCGCTGCACGCGGTCTCCCGGAGGTTTACAAGGTAAACCCGCAGCCTGGAGGTACGTGGCCAAAACCCGTAGTCTTCGGCTGAAACCGGAGGGGAGACAACCCTGATAGCATCGTCCGCGCTCTTTCCTATGGACAATGCTCAAGAACTAGAGCACGAACTGCAGGATCATTTAAAGTAAGGCACGCGACCTGAAGAACAAAAAAAGCAAAAGTAACAGAAATGGCCGGGAGAACATTACTGGCGGCGTACGGCACGTTGCATCTGTCCCCCCGGGTGAGCGCAGACGCCAGGATGTGTTATAAGCCTCCTGCTTAGTCCGAGCTCATATTGAGTCACAGGGCGGGGCAGTCCTGCCCTTAATTACATGGGGCGTCTGAGTTATAAACTGTGCAGCTTTACACAGGGGGGGGGATTGATCAGCCCTAACAGGACCTTTAATCTTGACACTGCAGCATCATACAACGCCCCATTATAATAAAAGATCATTAGTGTATGTATGTGTTGTGTGTGTATATACAGGGTATATATATATATATATATATATATATATATCATTGTATATATCATTTTTATGTGATAAGTTTAAAAAGAGAACACATTTGTAATGGGGGGAACAAGATTGATATGCTAAGACTAGGGTGACCAGATGTCCCAGTTTTTTGGGTCCTGTCCTGACTTTTTCGGGTGCTGTCTCGGTTTTGTATCCCCCTGGCGAGCACCGACTGTGCATGAGCAGCCGGCAAACACCGTTCACGCATTCGCAGCTGGCAAGTGCCGATCGCGCATGCACACAAGCAGCCGGAAAGCGCCGACTTGCGCATGCGTGACATTTGTCCTAGTTTTTGCCGGGACAAATATGGTCTCCCGAGTTAAAACCAGAGTCATTGGAAAGTCATTTATACAAATGACATCTTTGTTTTGTGACCTCAAAAATACTTAATTGTGACCCTTTCATTTGAGGAAGGCCCAGGCAAAACCGATTAAGATGTAAATCTCTCACTGATGCCAACTGCACCAATATGGAGTTAAACACCTGAACAGGTGTAGGATCTGACCCTAGTTTTCTTCTGCATTTTTGCCATCAGACAGAACATACATCTGCATGTATCCCACCCGGGACCCTCGGCTTATCTCCTTGTCATGTGTCGTCCTGTTCTCCTCCTCCCTCTGATATCCATCTCATGCGTTATCAGCGGCTTCCGAATTGACAAAAATGCCCTAAAATACACACACAAGATACACAGCACTTCAAGTGAGTGCTGAAGGAATCCTTGCTCAGAACCTGACATACACATTTATGAAGATGAGTAACTGTACATTCTGCTTGGCCTCCGCTTTGTTTTCCGTTGGGCTGAGCGCTCACAGATGCGTCCGTGCCGGATTACTGAGATTTAGTTCCTGGCTGAGCAGATATTTCATATTTCCTGCGGCTGTTGTTGATCCAGATATTTTTTTTAATTTCCACATGGAAAGTTTCTGGAATATCAGGAAAGGGGTTGTGGTTACGGATCCAAAGTTGGCTTTTCAGCTGTTCTGTATAAACATTATTAAAAATGAGGAGTCAAATCTCTGCTCTGCACTTTAAGGATCGCACGCAGAGCTGCTGCAGTTTGGGGGTCACGTACACAGAGCTCCTGCAGTCTGGGGGTCACACGCAGAGGTGCTGCAGTTTGGGGGTCACAGGCACAGAGCTGCTGCAGTTTGGGGGTCACAAGCACAGAGCTGCTGCAGTTTGGGGGTCACTTGCACAGCTGCTGCAGTTTTGGGGTCATACGCAGAGCTGCTGCAGTTTGGGGGTCACTTGCACAGCTGCTGCAGTTTTGGGGTCATACGCAGAGCTGCTGCAGTTTTGGGGTTGCACACGCAAAGAGCAGATCTGCATTTTCATCTTTATCAGCCTAAAATTGCAGAGTTACGGCTGCCCAAATTCTGGAAGGCTGTACAGATCCTGCAATGTATCACAATGTATCACAATACTACAGCAGAACACTGCTTTAAAATGTGATACAGTATGTTATATTTTATTAAAAGAAAATCTTCTTGGTGGGTTTTAGAAGCCTTTTATGCTGGTGACAGTTATTCTTGAACTGTTTGTACTTTTCTACAGACTGTGTGAGAGAATTGGTACCTTAGGGCTTTGTATCCCAGCTTTTCTGGAAAACAAAAGCAGGGCACTACAAATCCCAGAATGCAGCGGTATAGCAGTGTGCTGATGTGTGGCATTTGTTTGCTATGGAAAAGGAAGGAACGGCGCTTGAGGAGTCGGATGGGAACGTGTTGCAGAGAGACCTGCAGGAAACCGTTCAGTCAGAACCTCCCTCCCGTGCGCTCACAGTTTGTAATCGGAACAAAGTCACTTGGCTTTCCTTGGCTGGAATATAATTGGCAACGGCTAGTTCTCCATTATGTTTATTACACTTGGAAAACCTAACGTTAGTATTAATAATCTGAGTAATAATGTACAGAGCACATCAAGCTGAGTGAGCAAAACTCTTCCCATCCACAATTGTGTGGGTAGGGTGCGCCAGGTGTCCAGTATTGAACCGGACTGTCCTATATTTGGACACTGGCCAGTATAAAATGAGAGGTAATACTGGACATGTATGTGTATACCGGTATTACCTCTCTGGGCGTGTATGTGTATACCGGTATTACCTCTCTGGGCGTGTATGTGTATACCGGTATTACCTCTCTGGGCGTGTATGTGTATACCGGTATTACCTCTCTGAGCGTGTATGTGTATACCGGTATTACCTCTCTGGGCGTGTATGTGTATACCGGTATTACCTCTCTGGGCGTGTATGTGTATACCGGTATTACCTCTCTGGGCGTGTATGTGTATACCGGTATTACCTCTGTGGGCGTGTATGTGTATACCGGTATTACCTCTCTAGGCATGTATGTGTATACCGGTATTTCCTCTCTGCGTGTGTATGTGTATACCGGTATTTCCTCTCTGCGTGTGTATGTGTATACCGGTATTACCTCTCTGGACATGTATGTGTATACCGGTATTACCTCTCTGGGCGTGTATGTGTATACCGGTATTTCCTCTCTGCGTGTGTATGTGTATACCGGTATTTCCTCTCTGCGTGTGTATGTGTATACCGGTATTACCTCTCTGGGCGTGTATGTGTATACCGGTATTACCTCTCTGGGCTTGTATGTTTATACCGGTATTACCTCTCTGGGCGTATATGTGTATACCGGTATTACCTCTCTGGGTGTGTATGTGTATACCGGTATTACCGCTCTGCGTGTGTATGTGTATACCGGTATTTCCTCTCTGCGTGTGTATGTGTATACCGGTATTTCCTCTCTGCGTGTGTGTGTGTATACCGGTATTACCTCTCTGGGTGTGTATGTGTATACCGGTATTACCTCTCTGGGTGTGTATGTGTATACCGGTATTATCTCTCTGGGCGTGTATGTGTATACCGGTATTACCTCTCTGGGCGTGTATGTGTATACTGGTATAACCTCTCTGGACATAGTGACCTGACCGACTTGGGGGGTCGCAGGATTTATCCGAGCAGGGCTGCTGCTAGGGGGCTGGGCAGCTTCCTTCATCCTGATGTGCTGCTGCTGGGTAATGCAGCCAATCAGGAGGAGGTGTCAGTAGCCTGGGGGTGGAGCCAAGGAGAGGAGGAAACAGCATGGAGTGGAGGGAGGTCAGAGGTGTGTGTCTCGTAAAATGTGGGGGCGGCATACGGAGGCCCCGCTCTCTTCCCCCCTGATTGCCGGGGGAGAGTGTGGGGCCTCTGTAAAGGTTTCTTACCTTCTCCTTTGCACCGCCCTCTTTCTTCTGCAGCATAGCGGCCTCAAATGACATGGTGACACATTGCCATGACAACATGATGTCACATGGTGTCGCGTTGCCATGGAATCGCATCATCACGTGACGTTGCTTCGCCGTTGGACGCCTCAACGCTGCAGAAGGAGGTGACCCGGGCTAAGTGCCTACGGCAACATTTTAAATCCGCCACTGATGACGGGTATTTCTCACCCGGGGCTAAATTGACCGAATTCATCAGGATGGTGTAAAACTCTGCCCGCCAAATCTGTGTCAAATGTAAAACGCAGTATTCACAAGTCTCCCCTGAGCGCGGAGCAGTCTGGCGCGAGAGGAAACTCTAGTGTTGAGTCTGAGGGCCAAGTTGTCCCATTTCATACGGATCTGTTTTCTTGCAGGATCAAAGGAATCTCTCTTCTCCACCACAATCACGGCCAGTGAAGAAGCCATGACTATCCTCGAGGAAGTGATCATGTACACGTTCCAGCAGTGCGTCTATTACATCTCCAAGGTGGGTAACGCGAGGGAAGCCCCCTCCCCACATCACTCGCCCTCCTGATACCTGCGCGTGTGCAGTCGGGGCCTTACAGAGCAAGAGGAAGAGTGTTACCAATGGGGATTGGAGATGATGGACGGAGGGAGAGAGCCCGTTCAGTGGTGGCGTGAAACGCTTTAAGCTCACTCTGTTTCCTGTCTCTCCTGGTAGCTTGTTCATGCCATTTATGTCATAGGTTTTACGTGTGTTGACTTAGTTGTATTAGGAAAAACAGCTGTCTATCAGTAGGTTTGCTGGCTCTGCACTTCTTTAACCCATGCTGTGCTGAAAAAGCTGTGTACGCGGCAGGCATAAGCTTATAGGGGTCCATGTTCATGCTCATTTGCATGTCATTTCCCAGAATTCCTGGCTGCAGTGGATGCACTGTATGTTAAGAGATAACGGGGAAAGGTGGGGGCTGCAGACCTGTCTGAGACGGGAATGTGCTCAAAGTGGGGTTTGCATTTGATTTAGGATTTAATTTAGCCCTCATCCACGCAGTTTACACACCACCCAGCTAAAATAGTGCCGATTCTTTGTTTATAGCACAAGTAACTCTGGCACCTTGAGGAATGAAGTGAGCGGATACAGACAGGTGTGAGTGGATGCTCTGCGCACCCACTCACACTCACTACCTTTATATTACTGAAGCCTCCTTTTAATGTTTGAGTTAGGTGGCTGGGTAAAACGCCCATGTGGTTACACAGGGAGCTGACATTTGGAAATGAAGCCTGCGAGTGCTCCCGGGACATGCGGGGATGTAATTGGACACAGCTGATTTCCTGCCCGGGATAGTGAGTGAGGGGACCAGGCCGGGGGAAGTGGCTGAGCATAAAGCGCTTATTCAGTGACGAGAGGAGCTGGGCGTCCGGCAGCCTCTCCCCCCCCCCGCCCCGTGTAACAGAGACGCAGTGTGTGAGCGGAGAGAAGGGAGCGTGTGCGAGGGATCCTGCGCCCCGTGCACCCGGCATCGATACTCCTCATATTTAACCCTTCCACTGATCAGCCCATAGTGTGTATAGCTTTGTGCAGACGGGAAGGAATCTGTGTAGCAAAGAGCTTACAATCTAATGTTCATGCTGAGACACAGAGTTGCCTGTGGTGACACAGAGCTGCTGCAGAGTCTCAAAGCCTTTTGTACCATATCAAATACAGACACTTTCACCATAATGCTGCTCCTGTATACATTGCTCATATACATGCCGCTCTGCGTGGCACACATTATGACAGGGGATGGTCAATTCCAGTCCTCGAGAGCCACCAGCAGGTCAGGTGTTAAGGCTATCCCTGCTTCAGCACAGGTGGCACAATCAGCCATCTGTGCTGAAGCAGGGACTGATTGAGCCTCCCATGCTGAAGCAGGGACTGATTGAGCCACTTGTGCTAAGCAGGGATATCCTTAAAACCTGACCTGTAGGTGGACCGTGAGGACAGAAGTTGGCCAGCCCTGCATTATGATGTCACAAACGTCTGTTTGTGTCCCCCCAGTGTCTGTACATGGTGTTACCGGCCCTGTTGGAGGGCTCCTCCGCCCCCGGGGACTCTCCGCGCCTCTCTGCGACGCTCCCAGAGGACGTACGTCAGGTGGTACTCATTTACCAGGAGACGCTGCAGCTGCTGCGGCAGTATGAGGTCCACCCCGACGTGGCTGCTCAGATGTTTTCATACCTCTTCTTCTTCTCCAACACTCTGCTCTTCAACCAGATCATGGACAAGGGTGAGTCACAGTGACCCGCCCGCCATCACGCCATCACCGGGATATCACTGTAACATCCTGAGGATACATACACACGCACTGTAGGGCACAACGCCAGCTCCCGATGCCCAGTCCATGAGGAGCTCCAGTGTGTGTCCGTGATTTAGGTTCAGAAGAATGGTTCCAGCTCTTGGAGATGTGCTGAAGCTGTAAGGTTTTCACCAAGCTGCCGTTCCAAAATACTTGAAATCCGTTATTGTGGCAGTGGCACAAGAACAAGGAAATAGCTACGAATTGTTGGCAAACCAGCCGATTTAATTTCCAGACTTTCCCTTTCCAGCCCAGAATGATAAGTCCTAGAGCAGGGGAGGCCAACTCCAGTCCTCAAGGGCCACCACCATGCCAGGTATTGGTTGATATCCCTGCTTCAGCAAAGGTGGCTCAATCAGTGGCTCAGTCGATGACTGAGCCACCTATGTTGAAGCAGGGATACCCTTAACACCTGACCTGTTGGTGGCCCTTGAGGACTGGAGTTGGCCACCGCTATCCTAGAGCAATGATTGGGACCTTATATTAGATTTAATTTCTGTGCGCACAGGGAGCCCCTGAATTCCCTCGCTCTCTCAGTAAAACGTGACCCAAAAGTCCTGCCCAGCAGTGAAGGGGTAAACTGCACACAGCCCGCCTCTCATGTCCTCCCTCCTCTTCCAGGTACAAAGCTGGGCTTCTTCCGCTGGTCGCGAGGGGTGAAGGTGAGAGGCAGCTTGAGGCTTCTCCTGGCCTGGTGTCAGGACGTGGGCTTCGGAGCGATTGCCGAGCAGTTCTTCAGTAAGCTGCGGACTGTGGCTGAGCTGCTGGCAACACCGAGATCTCAACTGACCCAGGTACGAGATGTGTCTCCCCCGTCCACAGCGGGGCTCAGGGACAGCTCAGGCTCCTGTCTCTTTGGGTATGGGTTTAGGGGTCAGTCATAGGGTGGCAGGTTAGTGAAGGAAAGCTCAGACCTCCAGTTTCAGTCGCATTATCATGACTGTAGAATTGATCTCTGTTCCCACAGATGTCCTGGGGTTCCCTCAGAGCAGAGTTCCCGTCCCTGAGCCACTCGCAGCTTCTCTGTGTCATGACTCACTACGTGATGCCGCCCGATGCCTGCTCTGCTCCTCGCTGGACCTTCGTTGATGGAGAGAACTCTGTGCCCAGCGGTGAGAGTGGGGGGCGTTTCCCGACCGGTCAAAGATGCAGAAAGTGCAGGGAGCAGATGGGAACATGTGCACAGACTGTATACACCATGTATACACCCTGTAATAAACACGGGAGTAATAAGACAGCAAGGGCATCCCGCCTAGAACGTACGCAGAGAGCATCTCAGCACAGATAAGCTTCACATTACACGTATACCAGGAGAGACAGATTTCTGTTGCTCAGGATAGGGTTGCAGATAGACTTGTCTGAAGAGCTTGCTGTTGTAAGGGCCATTAGTGTGTGTGACATGGGACACAAGATGTAACAGGAATCAGGCCCGGGAGGAGGAATCCTGGGGCGGAAGTCTAGATCTCAGCAGGTTCCATAATCGCAGGGGGGGGGGGGGTTTGTTCTTTTTCCTAGAGGGCGTCATGGAGTCGTTTGATAATCACCCCCCCATCATCCTGCCCAGCCAGGGGTTTCAAGTGGAACTGGACGGAGACTCGGTCGATGAAAATATTTACAGACATCTGTTGTACGTCCGCCATTTTCTGTGGGGTCTGCGCCGGACTCCCACTGGTCCTGATCTCCTAGAGCGGGGGACGCTGCAGGTAGAGACGCCGTTTCACCTCTAGAACGCAGCTCACACATTCCCACACCATGCAGAGCACAACTCCTCAACATCACCCCCACCCGATCCTCAACATAGGAAGCAGAAGCCCTAAACCAGGGGTGCACAAACTTTTTGAGCGGCGCCCCCTTGTCCGGTACCCACCATGTTTGCGCCCCACCCCTCCCCAACGACTCGCGGGGCATGTGACGTCACGTGATCCCGCTGCGGCATTTGACGCGCGTTGCCATGGCAACACGTGACTTCATATGCCATGGTGAAATGTCGCCGAAGACCCGGCAGAGAGGCGGTAAGTGAGTTACAGAGGCCTCACGCCGTGGGGAAGAGCACGGGTCCTCTGTAACCAGATGCACCCCCCCCCCCAGAAATTCTCCCGCCCCCCCAGTTTGTGCAGCACTGCCCTAAACCATTCAGTGCGGCATCACTTTGACCTTCGTAACATTTAGTAGCAGAAAATACACCTACTGGCTAAATAGAATGCATTTGATTATTGAAGGTGGATTAAAGCACACGCGGAGAGAAGAGGCTTCAACCCACTAAACCTACGTCTTAAACACCTCATGGCTACATAGGAGCATTTCTACTTCTCAAATGTTTAAGGACAACATGAGCATCTCAGAAACTAACCAAGGGCGGAGTGCGTGTTTATACAAAGTATCCTTAGAAAAAAAGAGCTTGCACTCCACTGTGCCGGAGCAGATAATAGTGGAGGACCATTTGCTGCTGGGGATCTAATCCTGTAGTAGATCCCTTTTTGGAACAGATTCAATAGATAGTAGAAAGGCAACGGGCACCCGTCCATTGAAGAAAACAAATCTTTATTGAGGTTACATATTCCTCCAACGCGTTTCAGTCTCAGCAGGGACCGAAACGCGTAGGAATAATATGCAACATCGATAAAGATACGTTTTCTTCAATTGACGAGTGCCCGCTGCCTTTCTACTATCCTTCAATGTATCCCTCATTAATACGAGTTGGCTCAGGTCCCAGTCAGCCTGGTCTAACACATTGGCTCAGTGTTCTGAGAGTATTTACCCTGTTACACTAATTTATTTGAAAATAAGGTTGCTTGCCTCCTCCCCCTCCCCCCCCCCACATCCCCCAGAGATGATCCTTAAATGAAAGCAGATGTGAGGGGATTATTGTCAGAATAATCCCATAACCAGATTACAGACGGTGCAGAAAGCTCATTAGCAAGAAGGGGGGAGGGGGGGTAGTGGTCTGAATAAGACTTTTCTTTCCGTTTCTTACGAGCGGCAGGGTGCTAGGAGCCACTTTTGTCGGTTCTGAAATAAGACTTGCCTGCTGCCATCTTCCTTTATCCCTGCAAATACCACATGGAAGGAGAAAAACAAAGCCACCCGGGCCGTTGTTTCTCAGAGGGTAACCCACATACTGTGTGCCTCCATGCCCTGTATTACAGGTGTGCCAGCGCAAACTGCCCCGGGGGGGGGGGGGGGTATAATAAAGCATTAATCTCTGATGTGAAGATCTTACATTCTCCCGTTTCTGGCAGTGGACGATAAGTGTCTTTTCCCTCTTCGTACAGAAATGATTTTAGCGCTTGGAAGGGCAGAGGTGCCAGGGCCGGCTTGGTGTTCTTGCCCGTCAGTGCTATGGGTAATAGAAGATCTAACCAAAACCTTGTGTGTTTTATTATGAACAGTGCGTTGGCCAGAAATCGGGCAACCCAGATAAGGGATATCATGACTTGAATGGCAGATAACGCTCTGTTAGTACTTGATGGGGAAGAGTCACTAAGCTTCAATAAGGGGGTCTTATTTTCTGAATATTATAAACCAGAGCCCCCTTTTTAAACAGTTGTTTTCCAGTAAAGGGATTATTTTGAGAGCATTTTATATATATTTTTTTTATTGTAATCGTCCTGCACATAACATTGTAAAATGAGCATATTTTCATGTTTTTCTGGGTGCTCAGAGAGACGTTTCCGCCTGCCACACGCTCCCAGGACAGAATGGCGAGGCTCCGGGAGTCGCGGCACATTCCGGGGGAGCCGTTCACACGTCGGATGTCAGACAGAGCGGTAACCGGGCGGACTCTGAGGCTGACGGCCGAGACGCCATCCCCACCCTCACCAACGGATCTGCCAGAGAATCGGCACTCTCTGAGGAACGGCTGAAGGAGAAACTCCGACAGCTTCATCTGCACAGCACTCTGGGGAAGGCCACCACTCCCAAGGCCAGCATGCAGCCACTGGACTCGTCCTGTTTACTCACTCCTCCCAACACTCCATTAATCTCCGAATCGGGATACCAAGGCTCATTACAAACCAACGGGAGCTACAGAGTCGCCCCAGACATCAGACGAGAGGAATTCCTGCTTCCCGGAGGTAAAGAAGGTGAAACAAGGGAGCATCAGAGAGTGGATATAAGGGGAGGGTGATATACACACAGGCAGGAAGGCAATGTCAGGGACTAACACCCAGGATTACGTGGCATGGTCAGTGGGTGCTGCCCGAGACTTTGTTGCAGACTTTCTTATTTTACTCTAGGGAGCACCTGTGTCCCCTCAGACTGCCCGACCCCCACGGTGTCCAGCCTGAGCTCGGAGGAGGATTTCTGCTACGTGTTTGTGGTGGAGATGGAGAAGGGACCCCTCGGGCTGGGGATGGGGTTGATTGACGGACTGGTGAGTGAATGAGTGCCATGTATCTGCAGGACGCGAGCATCCGCCGGTAATACAATATGTTGCAGACGTTACATATACCGCACAGCACAGACCTCACAACAATTTAACAACGCTACTCACTGCTCGTGTGTGTAGGACCTCACTAGAGACGGGCGAACCCGCCCAAATCCGTATCCCGGATTTTCTCGCATTTTCACCCCCAAAATCCGTGTCGTAGTGCAAAATCCGCAAATGTTTTTGGTCGGATTTAAAAATACGCAAAAATCGCCCTTTTTGAGATTGATCTGCTGACCAAGGGGACTGGCCGACCTGCTGTGGTTCCAAATTTGCCCCCCAAAATGTGCCCATCTGTAGACATCACACATTGATCCGCTCTCTGTGTTTTCAGCACACGCCACTCAGTGCCCCCGGGATTTACATCCGGACCCTGATCCCCGAGAGTCCGGCCGCCACGGACGGGAGACTGACAATCGGGGACCGTATTCTGGCGCTGAACGGGGCCAGTTTGATAGGAGCCGACTACAGGAGGTGAGTGTGAGCGCAGGGAAAGAAGGAAACACGAGTATACGACAAACTGGGATAATAAAGTGAATTTCGGGGTCACCAACTACATGAACCCTGGAGAAAACCCCCATTACTTTGCAATGACCCAACAGGGGAGTTTAATATAGGTGCATGGGAGCGCTGGACAGTATACACACACAGAGAACTTGCACTCCCCATAACATTTCCTACACATATTTCTTATGCACCGGTGCTCAGATCCACCGCCTCCGCCACCACTAGGCTTACACACAATACAGGAACAACACTGGGTTGGATTGTCACTCAAATATATTGAAAAGTATCAATAAATGAAAAAGACAGTATCCGTATCTCTGTAGCTGCATTCAGCGCGCGCACTGCAGCACCAGGGTTGCCACCACTGCGGGTGTGACACAGAGACTACGGGTGTTTGGCCACATATCGCCGGGCTATGGCTTTACCTTGTAAACCTCCTGGTGGTGCCGTGTGGTGTCGGCTTCCACCCCCTTCAACTCCTGTCAACATGGCTGTGAGGTGTCAAATGGTGCCCCGTTGCCATGACAACGGGAACGCTTCATAGCAGCGCGTGGCGCCGTTGCCATGACAACGGGGCGCTACGTGATGTCGCTTTGCCATGACAACGTGATGCCCCACGACGCCGTAAGGCGCCCCCGTTGTCAGGGCGGCAACATTTGACGCCGCGCAGCCATATTGACGGAAGTTGCAGGGGGAGAGGCCGGGAGGATGCTGCTGCCCGCCGAAGGTAAGCGCTAAATGTGAAAAATGTCATCTCCGGGTTAGCATTCAGTAGAAGGTGGCGACCCGCTGCAGGACCCGCTGCAGGACCCGCTGCAGAACCCGCTGCAGGACCCGCTGCAGGACCCGTCTTTTGGGAGCATCAAAAGAAGGGGGATAGACCTAATCCACTGCTCTCTAGCACCAAACATGCAACGTTTCGGGGTCGCTGCCCCCTCCTCGGGCTTCTGCTATTATAGCTCTGAGCGGGAACACGTTTTAGAATGTGAATACATTACAAACCTCACAGCAGGTTGCAGGTTTTGTGCGTAACACGCGGCCTGGCGATTGCACCACTTTGTGAAATCTCGTCAGGGGGCCGTGTTAGTTTTACTCCCTGATATGAGGGGTCTCAGCGGCTTCCCTTACCCAGATCATCCGATATAACCTTTCAGAAATACAGAGGCGCCTCACGGAGCGAAGAGGCAATCCAAACGCTTTTTTAAGATTATATTACACAGGATTGAAGCAGGGGGTTTGTGGAGCTGAACCCCATTCATTTCAGCTCTGGGGACCCCCTGCTTCCGGAGATACTTACCTCAGTAGGGGGGTGCCGATAGCCACTCCGCTAGCAGGGTTCACATAATGGCCGCTTTTTAAAGCTACCGCGCCCTGTGGGCCAATAGGAAGCCATGATGTCATCCGGAGCGGCTTCCTATTGGCCCATGTGACGCGGAGCTTTAAAAAGCAGAGAGACCGGCACCCCATCTCAGAAAGCAGGGGGTCCCCAGAGCTGAAAGTAACAGGGGTCAGCTCCGGAGACCCCCTGCTTCAAAATCCCGTGTTAAAAAAAATAAATTAAAACACCCGCCAGGACTGCTCCTTTAAGGGAATCCGATGCGCACACATCCTCCTTTCACCTTCATACATGTCACACGAGGCCTGTGCTCACGCTGCTTTTACCTCTGCTCCCTTCTCTGTTTCACACAGCGCGGTGGAGCTGATCCGATCCGGGGGAAACAGGCTGCGCTTTTTGGTGGCCAAGACGGATGGGGAGGTAGCACAGAAAATCAGCACCGGCTCGTCCTGTTAGCATCAGCATGGAAATAGGGGCTTATAACACGGGTGGCCAACTCCAGTCCTCAAGGGCCACTAACAGGTCAGGTTTTCAGAATATCACTGCTTCAGCCTAGGTGGCTCACTCGGGTTCAGTCAAAGTCTGAGCCACCTGGGATATCCTGAAAACCTGACCTGTTGGTGGCCCTTGAACTGGAGTTGGCCACCCCCGGCTTATCCTTCGGAGGAATTGAGGTGGAGCAGTGACAGAGCGGTGGGCACTGCAGCTATCTGGACAATAACTCACACTTCCCAGGATCCAGCATCTCTCGGAGGGGCCCGCCTCCAGCATCTCTCGGAGGGGCCCGCCTCCAGCATCTCTCGGAGGGGCCCGCCTCCAGCATCTCTCGGAGGGGCCCGCCTCCAGCATCTCTCGGAGGGGCCCGCCTCCAGCCTGGAGCTCCACAGGGGGGGGGTGTTCTAGATTGATTTAGGGAGTATAAAAAAAAGTTGGATAAGCCACATCTTTAAAGGGAGAATATAGAAGAGAAGCATCTGGAGACCGCACATGTCGCAGAATGCGTACGCGTGGCACACGCACACGCACACGCGACATCTCCAGAAGCTGAAACTACTTTCAGAAAATAAAATACATTCAAATAATTAAATTCATCACAAATAGTCGAACAAAAAAAAAAAAAGCAACTTATTTTCACTGCACTTACATGTTTAAATGATGCATTTTTACCCTCTTCATTGGGACATGGATGACGCCTACAGAAAACCCCACAAAGATGACAAATTAACTAATGTATTCACAAAATCTGTATTTTTTTGGGGGGTAGAGCCGAGAGCAAAGTGTTAAAAAATAAACAACCTCAATATTTACCACATACACAGTTCCGCATTAACAGAGGCAGCAGTCGTGTAAAAGGCTAACAATCCCTGGGCTTAGTACGTGTCCCCCCCCCCCCCCCAGTGATAGCCGGGCACTGGGGACATGCCGGTCACAGGCAGAGAAAGGGTCAGCAGAACCACAGCGCCACCTGCTGGGGAGATGTAACTGCGCCTTTACACACCATTCCCAGTGCAGTGTAGGACGCGGCAGGAACGAGCTGCGCACACACTGCGCACACACTGCGCCTCGGATATCCACGCCAGAAATAGCCAGAAACAGAGTCTATTTTTCTATCTGCTCGGCATCATTTCTGCTATTAACAATGTATATATTTGGGGGATTTATTCTCAGTGAAACATGTTAATACTGTACATCTTGTATGTATGATATATATTATTATTATTATTATTATTATTAACCAGTGCAAATATGTAACAAAGTCCTGGAAATATATACTCTATTATTGAAAATAAACTAAGTAACATATTTTCCCGTTTACTCAGATAAGTTAGAGTCTTATTCACCAAGGAGTAGGATTTAGAGAGGCAATCTAAGCAGCTTAAAAATAACAAATATATATATATATATATGTTTTTTTTTTGTGTTAATATAACAGCCTTTGATTACCTTTATTGAAAACTAATTACCTAAGCTGCCGATCGATCAGCAAAATCCTGCTTCCCAGGGTTCACTAAATGGCCTCCTTTCAGTTTCAAACCAATCCTTCAGTCAGTGTAACACAGCAGCTACAATGTATCCTGATATCACCAAGATAACATTATCTTTTGTTACCGTTTGCAGCTCACACAGCTGGGAATATGGGCCACACATTATCGCAAACAGGAAAGTGTTGCAAAGATCTTGCACTGCTGGGGAGGTGGGATAAACCCTGCTATAGAAATCAGAGGATGCTCAGTGTATTAAAATGTATTAAAAATGGTATTAAGAGTTGGAGGAAAAAAAAGGTATTCTCTAATACTCCAGAACGGATTTATTAAAAAAAAGAAAAAACACATATGGCTTGGATTGCTCCTGCAGGTTCGGTTTGTGGATGTCACAGTTTAGACCTCTATATGACCGGGAGAGACCGTTGCTTCCTGTGCTTGGTAGGGTGCTCGCTGTACACTCGTTGGGTAGCAAAGCGTGAAATGTTCATCAGTATCGACGTCAAGACGAAGCCTGCAAATGTTCCTTTATCCAACGGCTGTGCATCTCTCAGCCTGGCACGAACGCCTTGTCCCTCTGTAACAGGCGGCTGGAAGCCCTCATGGCGAGTGGCAGAGAGGCGCACACATCCCGGTGATAACGTGGGCTGCCGACCTCCGTGGAAGGGGTCAGTGCGAACTGAGCCACGCTGGGCACTTTGAGGAGGTTCATGAGTTCGGTGGCTCGGATTAGGATCTGTTCGCTGTCGTCCTCCCCGTATACAGAGATCATGGCCGCACTCTGCACCCACGACCTCACCTTGGACAGGTAGAGAGAGACCCTGAAGAGATCAAACGGCAAAGTCAGACCAACCACTCAATTCGCAAGCAGCAGCCAGGGGTCATAATGGATGAGTCCATTAACACACACCAGGAACATTGATCATCCCTGAGGTTTCAGGGATAATAGCTTCAGCTAAACATGCAGGTGATCTAGAACAGGGGCGGCCAACTCCAGTCCTCAAGGGCCACCAACAAATCAGGTTTGCAGGATACCCCTGCTTCAGCACAGGTGGCTCAATCACTAGCTCAGTCTTCGACTGAACCACCTGTGCTGAAGCAGGGGTATCCTGCAAACCTGATCTGTTTGTGGCCCTTGAGGACTGGAGTTGGCCACCACTGTTCTAGAGCATGTAAAGCCTGGGTAACAGTGGTGAGTCTCCACCAGCACAGCACCAAGGGGGAGTCCTACTTAACCAGCATAACCCAGGTCATTATATTAACCCTACAGTTCCTGGCACAGAATGACTCATTCTGCTTCTTCCTGCTGGTGGCTAATAATCTGCTGTGTAAAGGTGGGGTAAGTAATAGAGGACAGGGAGCTATTCTTGGGAGGCTCAGCAGTTCCATGTCTCAGAGCCTGCACTGGTATAAATGCTCCCAGCCCATCCCTTACCTGGGGATCAGATCCTGGCTGCGGGACGCCAGTTTGGTGAGTGTAGTCATGAGCACGGTGATGACTCGCGGCGAGGACTTGTGCGCCGCCAGCCGAACCCCGGAGCTGTATGATCTCAAAGAGCATAGCCTCCAAAACCTCAAAGAACCTGTTAATCTGTTCCACGGTGCATCTCCTGTCATAGGAAACAGACAAGTACTCGCCCATTGCCCATACCTGTGGAAGACAGGACATTAGCAGAGCAGCAATTAGTGACAGTAAGTGGAATCCACTGTCCTTCAACTCGCAGGTGTCCCAGCCACTCCAGGAAACAAAATGTGGGGATAGAAAGAGAGACGCTTCCAGCAAAGATCATCTTAAGGCCGCAGACCAAGCTGCCATTTTTTCTTCTTCACTTTAATATGTGCATCAATACAATCCACACAATAAGTAATTAGCCAAGTTGCCGATCGGCGAAGAATCGACTCGGGGGTTCACTAAATGGCAGTCAGTGCAGCAGAAGAGGACCAAAGATGCAAAGTTCTGTGGGGAAGATCATGTGACCAGGCACTCACTAGATACAGTTGGTGCACTGCTAGAGAGGGGGCAGGGCTCAAAAAGGGGCGTGCCAGAGCCTGTTTCAGAAGAGCAAGGGGATGTGACTTTGTAAATGTTGCTATAGAAACAAAAATGCTTGTTACATTATAAGAACAGGAAAGGGGAGGGACACTCCCACTTGTGATGCTAAACCAGGAGCAGACAATTACACTCTAACGCGTTTCACGTGGTATCCCTCGCTTTATCAAAGAGGTCTTTGATAAAGCGTGGGATACCACGTGAAACGCGTTAGAGTGTCCTTCTGGCTGTTTTTTATTATGCCACTAATAAATTTTTGCACCTAGTTCTTTGCAGTTGCAGTTTTGTTGGTTCCAATTGTTCTTCAGCAGCAGCAGATGCACCGCCGTTTTCCTGCTATTGTTACATTATAATACATTAAAAATGTCACTCAGAGTGTTTAAAGAAAAATGCTACAAGTATTTTCTCATAGTACAGAACCGATTTAAAAAAAAACCATGTAGGAAATTGTTGGTCTGCAGCTTTAAAAGCACCTCTTATTCATTTAGTCTCTGCTGTGATAAGGAGGATTCATATTACAAGAGACTTTTTAGGGTATTGGAGGGTATTATTGTCCCCTGCAAACCATTCTTAACCAGCAGTGTTTACCAAGGGGTACACCCCACAAAGCCTGGCATGTGTCTGATAATAATAATCTTATATAACCGGACGGCAGCTAATCCCCGAGGCTGCTTCCCCCGTACCACGTGAGTGAAGAAGGCCTCCTTGGTCTGGATGTTGCTGACTGTGCCTGTGAAGTCCAGTAACTCGCGGGAAAGCTCCACAATCAGGGCTGGGTGCAGGCAGCAGAGGCGAGGCAGCTGAGCGCTCAGGACTCTGCGAGGGGGATAGAATCACAGCGACAGGCTGAGCGCCCGGGAGACGCCATCGTTTTTGCTTGGTGAAATGACAGACATAAAAGTGATGTGTTGGGACCAGTCTTTACCTGTGCACATCGGATCGGAATGTGGGTGCATCGTACAGGAGGCCGCTCCGCTCCAGCAATGTCAGAACCAGCTCATTAATCAGAGGCCCATCTGCAAACTGAGATTTGCGATCACATGACGTACACAAAGCGGCCCCTCCCTCTCCCTCCCCAAACTGAAACCCCCTGGGATAGTTTTCATGTGGTCACAAAACGGGTTGGTTCTCTCAGGACCTGCGGATTAGGCCAGGTGGCACTCGGTGAGCCACGTTACCTTTGCGATTACGTTGAAGTACAGCTGCAGCAAGGACGGGACAACCTCTGTGCACTGGCG
>NC_134493.1:43479718-43516727 GCF_040206685.1 Ascaphus truei
CATGGGAGGTTGAGCAGGGTGAGTGCAACATCTCCATAGCCGTGTCTGTGTTGATGAGGGCTGGGAGCAGCTCCACAAACTCGGAGATCAGGAATGGGCTGTTCCACGCCAGGAACTACAGAACAGAACACAGGGAAGACTCAGGTGGACACCCCAAATCTGACCAGAACAAACCCAGCAGCCAATAAGTAACCACAGGGACCCACTAAAGGTCACCCCATACACAGTCACACTATCACAGAATGGACAGTCAAAAGCAGAGAAAGCATGTTGCTCCAGACCTAGACAGCAAGTCCCACGTCAGTGGGTCCCCTGTATGCCTCTGGTACCTTCAGCAGGTTAGGGAAACTCCTCCTGAATGTCGCCACGTCTCCGTTAGGAAGCAGCTATTGTCCCTGCGAGGAGGGGGCTGGTGAAGAGCTCGGCTGGACTCTGGTGAACAGGGAATGCGGAGGGAGGGGGCTGGTGAAGAGAGCTCGGGCTGGGGGGGACTCTGGGGGGAGGAACAGGGGTGTCTGGGGACTGACGGATTCCGAGTCCACGGCTGCAGCTTCATCTGAGACGGAAACACACTGCGCATGAGGGGGTGAGGGTTAAAGAGCCAGGGGGAGGGGCTAAAGAGCCAGGGGCTCAAGGAGCCAGGGGGAGGGGCTTAGAGTCCAGGAGAAGGTGGGGGGGAAGGAAGGTGACTAACAAAGAAGGGGGGGAGGAAGGCTACAAGTGCAGGTGAGAGGGTGTGCAGGCAGAGTCTGGTGTTAGTAAGATGTGATCGCACACAGACAGCTTTTAAGAGCTGAAAATAGCTGTGATTCCACTCACTGTGATTCAGGAAGAATTGGGCAACAGGCAGCAGGACGTGGGCGAGAGAGAGGTCGCCACAGAGCCTCCCGTAGAGGATCTTTAGGAAGGGAAGAGCACGGTACACGTAGGACACGTCCTGCTTACACACAATGTCCATAAGGGTGACTGCCTCCACCAGGCACTGCAGAACAAGCAGAGTTTGTGTCACCACAAGGTACCCCATAAACTTTCCCCTTATCACAGATCCAAGACAAACTGGGTGACCACTCACACCTTAATACCACACAGGCAGACTATTCTATATTACACACAGACACGGAGACATTTATATGCAAACAGCACTTACAGCTTTCCGAAGGTCGCAGTCTGACTTCTTCAGGGGCTCTATGGAGGAAGGAGCACGACCAATCACGTGATGCTAATTCATGTTGGTAGATCTAATGCAGAGACTTGTACCGTCCTAACCTCCTTACTAAATAGTAGTCACTACGTTTCCCAATCCTCCACCCTCTCACTATGCACCCTTCCCTGGACTCTGCTCCTCCCCATGGGGTTCGCAGACTTATGCTCTTCCTCCGTTAGATGATCAGGCCCCGACACTCGCCGGCTCGCCACTCACTCCGGTTGCTTTGCTCCACCAGTCGCAGGCAGTACTCGAAGCCCTTCTCTCTGAGGCGTTCGCGAGGGGGAAGAAGGCGGCTGGAGGTGGAAGAGGCAGAGACCATGGACAACACAGAGCCGTCAACCTCCGACTTATCATCTGCAGGACACACACCCTGCCATCAGTACAATACAGAGAGCAGGACACACACACCCTGTCATCAGTACAATACAGAGAGAGCAGGACACACACACCCTGCCATCAGTACAATACAGAGAGAGAGCAGGACACACACACCCTGCCATCAGTACAATACAGAGAGAGAGCAGGACACAACACACACACCCTGCCATCAGTACAATACAGAGAGAGCAGGACACACACACCCTGCCATCAGTACAATACAGAGAGAGCAGGACACACACACACACCCTGCCATCAGTACAATACAGAGAGAGAGCAGGACACACACACCCTGCCATCAGTACAATACAGAGAGAGCAGGACACACAGCCTGCCATCAGTACAATACAGAGAGAGCAGGACACACACACCCTGTCATCAGTACAATACAGAGAGAGCAGGACACACACACCCTGCCATCAGTACAATACAGAGAGAGCAGGACACACACACCCTGCCATCAGTACAATACAGAGAGAGCAGGACACACACATCCTGCCATCAGTACAATACAGAGAGAGCAGGACACACACACCCTGCCATCAGTACAATACAGAGAGAGCAGGACACACACACCCTGCCATCAGTACAATACAGAGAGAGAGAGCAGGACACACACACCCTGCCATCAGTACAATACAGAGAGAGAGCAGGACACACACACCCTGCCATCAGTACAATACAGAGAGAGAGCAGGACACACACACCCTGCCATCAGTACAATACAGAGAGAGAGCAGGACACACACACACCCTGCCATCAGTACAATACAGAGAGAGAGCAGGACACACACACCCTGCCATCAGTACAATACAGAGAGAGAGCAGGATACACACACCCTGCCATCAGTACAATACAGAGAGAGCAGGACACACACACACACATCCTGCCATCAGAACAATGGGAGGGTACCATGTAAAGTCCAGCAAAAGAAGGATTGAATCACTGCATGTTATGTTTAGTTCCAGTCACTGTACAATGACAGCACATGATCCAGAGGTGAATAAATATATCCTGGCGTGTGACCGTCCTATCACATTTGTAAACATAGAAAACAAGCACAAAGCGTACCAGAGGCAAGCGTAAAATATATTGCAACAGAAATCAAATAGCAAGTATACACTTAAGTAATCTGGAGGTCAGTAGGTTGTGATTTAAAAGCGTCTGTAATGCCTGTACACTTGATTGAGACGAGCCCCGACAAACAGCTGATCCCAGCGCACGGCAGAAGCGGTCGGAAGAAAGTCCTGCTATCAATACTCCAACTATCAAGTGTACAGGCATTACGGGCGCTTTTAAATCACAACCTACTGAACTCCAGACTACTAAATTGTAAGTGTATACTTGCTATTTGTTTTCTGTTGCAATACATTTTACTCTTACCTCGGGTGCGCTTTGTGCTTGTTTTCTTTGTCTTGCCTGCGGAGCCTGTTCTCGTGGGAATCAGTGGGGAAGACTCCCAACGCACAGCAGATGCAAGGAGGTAGAGAACACCACAATAGTGTATTACCCTTGGGACAATAGATAATGTAATGGATAAGGTACAAAGAGCATTTATTGGTTAAAACAATTGTTACTACAATTGGAGTAAAACATGTTATATATTAATAAACAGTTGATCAATCTCCTGCTGAATAAATGAGAAAAGCTTCCAAGCGCTTGTGCTTAAGGAAGCTGTGTTGCTCCGCCGTTGGTAAAAACTGAAATCCTACTCACCGTCCATGAGTAGGACATGTGCAATGGTTCGGGGTCTTTTGCCAGGAATAACCGCTTGCCATGGGGTGCAGACCGTCTGTTTGTGCGGGGAGGTCTCCTGCAATCCTCGTGGTCTCGTTGCCAACAGAGTTTCTTCCAAACGTCTCCTCCGCTGACGTCACCGCCTGGTAAGCACAGCTACGGTGTCCCTGGATGGCCAGGCGGTGACGTCAGCGGAGGAGACGTTTGGAAGAAACTCTGTTGGCAACGAGACCACGAGGATTGCAGGAGACCTCCCCGCACAAACAGACGGTCTGCACCCCATGGCAAGCGGTTATTCCTGGCAAAAGACCCCGAACCATTGCACATGTCCTACTCATGGACGGTGAGTAGGATTTCAGTTTTTACCAGCGGCGGAGCAACACAGCTTCCTTAAGCACAAGCGCTTGGAAGCTTTTCTCATTTATTCAGCAGGAGATTGATCAACTGTTTATTAATATATAACATGTTTTACTCCAATTGTAGTAACAATTGTTTTAACCAATAAATGCTCTTTGTACCTTATCCATCACATTATCTATTGTCCCAAGGGTAATACACTATTGTGGTGTTCTCTGTTTATCTCTTGTCTCCTTCTCTGAGGTTACCAGTACAAGAAGAAAACCATTGCACAAGACTCTATTCCATTTCCTATCCTCAGCGCCATAGGAGGTTATTCCACACAATCTCCTTATCTGGTTGGAAGATACCGGATCAACCTCCCAGGCAGCTCAAGGACTACCTCCATCATAGACTGTATCACAGGTTTTGTTCTACTGTTTGTATCACTGTATAATATTGTTCACACAAGCGCTAAATTGCACTTATTATTTTACCACAAGGAGGTAGAGCTGATAACATCTACACATCCCGAGAGCACTAACACGGATCAAATCCTTCCGTTTGCTACATCTGTAAACATGTACAATGTGACGTTTCCGGTGTGAATATCGCGTCACGCACCTGAATTCGCCGCGTTGCTCCCGTACTGCAGCAGCCACATGCGCAGCATGGAGAAGCTGTGTACGTTCAGCCACTGGTCGTCCGTGTAATGCGGACTGAAGTTCAACACGGTAAAGAAGTCTGTGGCAACCGCTCCATCCACCTCGGTTATGGGGCCGGCCTGCAGGGAGAGAAAAAGAGTCCGACTCCGTAACCTCTGAGGTTCTCCTCTGCTCCAACACACGGAAGCCTCACATACTCATCTCCCACCAATCGGCTGCTCACCTGTTTGGTGCGAGGGTTGGAGAAAAAGCCTCCGGACACCTGGGACACGCCTTGGTGAACACTGGCGTACCGCAGCCAATCCGCAAGCTTCTTATTTATAACGTTGATCTGATCTACAAGGGGAGCAGGAAGTGAGATCACAGGCTGGGTGTATCCAAAGAAATAAAATACCTGCGTGTCCGTATAATGGCAAATCTGCCCAGCGGGGGATAATGGTGCAAAGCACAGGGAAAGTTCTGAGTCTCACAAGCACAGACCTGGCAACAAGCCAGTCTATATGACAGTGCAGTGGTTTTGAACCATTTCTGGGCAAAGGAACCCTATAATTATATGGAGGAATTCTGAGGAACCCCAACCCTCTCTAATAGCGCGTCTGAGATCAGATACATTGCAAGGAACCCCGACCCTCTCTAATAGCGCGTCTGAGATCAGATACATTGCAAGGAACCCCGACCCTCTCTAATAGCGCGTCTGAGATCAGGGGCATTGTAGATTCTTCTGTATTTGATACAATTTTCAAATGACCTGAAAATTGCAGAGAGCCATATAAGGATGCCCGGGGAACCCAAGTTGAAAAGCACTAGGTTAGTGTATCAGGAGGAGGCAGCAAGTACATAGAGGGCTATGAAGTGCCATCTATAGCGTTTACAGGAGAGCCTCTCCCCACAGCACAGACAAGAACATCCGATAAATGCCATCTTCCACCCTGCGAATTGCTGGCGAAACACTTTTACACATTTACCTTCCTCCAGGATTTCTGGACAGAGGCTGCTCACTTTCAGCAGGACAGGAAGAAGGGGTCGTAAACTCTGCCCCTCGGGGACTCGGGTTTCCATGGTCTTACACACACGGTGCCCGATGGAGACCACTTCACTTTTACTACCCTGGAGATACGAGGGGAACAAAATAACACACTGGCATGATGACTGAGAAGCAGCGAACCATAAACAGCCTGTGTAAAATAACAGGTGAAACACCCCAGCTGTCCGGATTTTCAAATAATCTGTAATTCAGGATTACAAACATGTATTTGTTTTAACTTCATGTTTTATACAGAAGTGGGTAACTTGGAGCACAGCATCAGGTCTCCATCATTCTAACAGTCTGCGCACAGCTTCAGTACGGAGAACGTTTGACCTTTCAGTTGTAATCAGCATGTGCAGTGTCCTCCGTTATCTGCCCCTTTCAAGTGATACCAAGTAACACGATTAAGGGCCGTTCTATACGGTTTGCGGCCGTGCGTGTGCGAACCGCATGCTTTTCGTGTGTATGCTGTGAGTGAAGGTACTGTGTGTGTTTGTGTGTGTATATAATAATATTTTTAAAATAAAAAAAGTTGTAATAAAAATATTTCTTTATTTAACTTTGGCGCACACACACACACACACACACACACACACACACACACACACACACACACACACACACACACACACACACACACACCAGCGCGAAATCATTCATTTCTTCATGTTCTCCCTCGTCGGTCCGCTCCAAGCCCCCTGCGGTGTGCGCGGCGCCGTTATAGAAAGGCTGACTAACGTCAGCCAACTAAAATTCCGCGCACGCGCCGGCACTATAAACCTGTAAGGAAGCTATACACATACGATCAATAACTTATTGTCCATTTGTACATGAAATGTCTGTAAATATAATGTATAACCTCTGTTCATATAACGTAACCATGCATCTGTCATCATACCTCTGTGCCCAGGACATGCTTGAAAACGAGAGGTAACTCTCAATGTATCACTTCCTGGTAAAGATTTGGGAGGGCTAGCACTCCACTGTACCAAAAAAAGTGTCTTTATTGGGGTTTATACATTTCTCCTATTCCGCTGCCTTTCGACTTTTGAATTATTTCCTGGCCACACATTTTATAAACAAACAAGTGTATTAAGTTTATACCTGAGCCAGCAGCACAGAGCACAGGAGGCTGCAGAGTTTGGTATCCTGCATATCCCCACATGAGAGGGCGACATGGTCACACTGTGGCATTTCACGCAAGATGGCAGCACACAGAGTCTGGATCTGATCCGGGGACTTTTGGGAGCAAAGCGCGGTCTGTAAATGCTCCAGGAAATCTTGCTCTAGCCTGTGGCGTCCAGGAGAGATTTCATTAGCTTGTGAGAGGTCAAAGCAGCCACAGAAAACCACCCAACCAGGGACTACAAGGGGAATTGTCCCCATGAACATTGAAGTCAATAACACCACTACCCACCGTCTCACAGGTACACGACCTAGGGAGTTACATTAGACTTCTCTCCATAAACTTAAATATCAAATCTTGCCATTTCTTCCTCTGCAAGATTGCGCTACGATATTACCCTTCCTATGTTGCCATTAGTGGAGTCAGGAAAGAATGTATTTTTCCCCTTATGAGAAATCATTGGATGAGGTGTCACTGGGGTTTGTGTTTGCCTTCCTCTGGCTTAAAATACTGTAATACAAATCTAGGATAAGTATCTGTCATCTAAACATAACATAGGTTAAACTCAATGGACATCTACTGTATGGCTTTTTTTCAACCTTGTCTACTATGTAACATGGCTTGGACACTTACTTCCTGCCATACTTGGAAGCTGCGATCACAAGGTGTAGCCTCCTCAGACTGTCCGAGCTCTCACTGCCAAGGTCCTGAGTTTGAAGGAATTCTGCAGTCCGAGAGCAGAACTTCTGCAGCTCCTCATCCTTCAGCTCCCTAATCAGGGAACAGGCACCAAATAAACCCAACAATGCGGCACACACACAGACACGCTCTGTGCGTGTGTCCTGTGTACATGAGGTGAGGGGCGAGGAGGGGGGATTGGTGTGCTTGGTACTGGGGGGGAGGAGGGGGGATTGGTGTGCTTGGTACTGGGGGGGAGGAGGGGGGATTGGTGTGCTTGGTACTGGGGGGGAGGAGGGGGGATTGGTGTGCTTGGTACTGGGGGGGAGGAGGGGGGATTGGTGTGCTTGGTACTGGGGGGGAGGAGGGGGGATTGGTGTGCTTGGTACGGGGGGGAGGAGGGGGGATTGGTGTGCTTGGTACGGGGGGGAGGAGGGGGGATTGGTGTGCTTGGTACTGGGGGGGAGGAGGGGGGATTGGTGTGCTTGGTACTGGGGGGGGGGGATTGGTGTGCTTGGTACTGGGGGGGGGGATTGGTGTGCTTGGTACTGGGGGGGGGGATTGGTGTGCTTGGTACTGGGGGGGGGGGGATTGGTGTGCTTGGTACTGGGGGGGGGATTGGTGTGCTTGGTACTGGGGGGGGATTGGTGTGCTTGGTACGGGGGGGGGATTGGTGTGCTTGGTACGGGGGGGGGGGGATTGGTGTGTTTGGTACGGGGGGGGGGATTGGTGTGCTTGGTGTGCTTGGTACTGAGGGGGGGATTGGTGTGCTTGGTACTGGGGGGGGGGATTGGTGTGCTTGGTACTGGGGGGGGGTTGGTGTGCTTGGTACTGGGGGGGGGGATTGGTGTGCTTGGTACTGGCAAGGAGGGGGGTGCTTGGTACTGGCAAGGAGGGGGGGTGCTTGGTACTGGCAAGGAGGGGGGGTGCTTGGTACTGGCAAGGAGGGGGGGTGCTTGGTACTGGCAAGGAGGGGGTGGTGCTTGGTACTGGCAAGGAGAGGAGGGTGCTTGGTACTGGCAAGGAGGGGAGGGTGCTTGGTACTGGCAAGGAGGGGGGGTGCTTGGTACTGGCAAGGAGGGGGGGTGCTTGGTACTGGCAAGGATGGGGGATGCTTGGTACTGGCAAGGAGGGGGGATGCTTGGTACTGGCAAGGAGGGGGGATGCTTGGTACTGGCAAGGAGGGGGGTGCTTGGTACTGGCAGGGGGGGGTGGGAGATTGGGGTGCATAGTACCGGGAGGGGTGGGAGATTGGGGTGCATAGTACCGGGAGGGGTGGGAGATTGGGGTGCATAGTACCGGGAGGGGTGGGAGATTGGGGTGCTCGATAACGGGGGTGGGGGATTGGGGTGCTCGGTACCGGGCCTGGCGGATAAAACTCTCTGTCGCAGCGCTGAACATGTTTGGACTCAGTCCTGCTACAGCCAACACCGGAAGTTAATTTACTTCCGCATTCCTGGTCCATCTCGCAGCGTCCCCCTAGAAACAGCGGCTCCACAAACACAAGGTTCCAGCTACAACTGCGCATGCGCCACTAAAATATCCGCGCTCAGTGCGAGGGGCTGGTGGTGAGCGAGCGGGGAGTGCGAGGGGCTGGTGGTGAGCGAGCGGGGAGTGCGAGGGGCTGGTGGTGAGCGAGCGGGGAGTGCGAGGGGCTGGTGGTGAGCGAGCGGGGAGTGCGAGGGGCTGGTGGTGAGCGAGCGGGGAGTGCGAGGGGCTGGTGGTGAGCGAGCGGGGAGTGCGAGGGGCTGGTGGTGAGCGAGCGGGGAGTGCGAGGGGCTGGTGGTGAACGAGCGGGGAGTGCGAGGGGCTGGTGGTGAGCGAGCGGGGAGTGCGAGGGGCTGGTGGTGAGCGAGCGGGGAGTGCGAGGGGCTGGTGGTGAGCGAGCGGGGAGTGCGAGGGGCTGGTGGTGAGCGAGCGGGGAGTGCGAGGGGCTGGTGGTGAGCGAGCGGGGAGTGCGAGGGGCTGGTGGTGAGCCTGCGGGGAGTGTGAGGGGCTGGTGGTGAGCCTGCGGGGAGTGTGAGGGGCTGGTGGTGGGTGTGAGGGGGTAACCAGATTCACAATAAAGATTTAAGCCTGTTTGGAACCCCAATACATGGATCAAAGGTAACCAGAGTGTCAGCTCTTGAGCCCAGGGTTTGTACATGCATAACCTGTAATGCGCGGTAATCAAGTATTTTTTATGTGTTTTTACCTTTCCAGGAGTGCCAGCAAGCAGAGATTGATGTGGTATGAGGTTAAAGGGGGGGTTGCAGAGAAAGTGTAGTCAGAATGTGCCTAGGTAGCCGGGGTCCAGAGTTGCTGGATACCCCAAAAATGTACCCCGGAATCATGAGTGATTCCTGGATACATGTAGGCATATTGTCCCGGCAATACCTCCCCTTAAATGCTTTCGCGACTCACCACTAGGGGATCCCTGTTTCAGCACAGACCAGAAAGGTAAGGCCTCGGCCATGTTAACCGCTTGCTGGCGGAAGCGTGCTGAGGCGCGCTCCCGCTCAGCACTGAGCCCTTACAGTCGCAATTAGAGCGGCTTTAGTGGGGGCTCACCTGCGCTTCTGCGCGCTTGTGGAAGCGCAGGTCTTAGGGGAATTTAAAATTCCCCCGCGTGCCGGCGCAACAGGTCGGTCACGTGAACGGTTCGCCCAATGAGGGCGAACCAGCTCCGTGACGTCACTGGCCCGCCCCCTGACGGCGCGTGCGGTAAGCAACCGCAAGGCCAGGGAAAGCACCCGCTGTCCCTGAGCCTCAGCGAGCAAGCAGGGAGCATGGACTCAGCCTAAAAGTGGCACAGGGATGTGAGCTATCCCTGAAACAGTCCATGGAGATACACAGTAAATGCCCAGGTCACCCAGAATCAGTCTAGGGGTTCTGAGGTACTCCAACTATACATATAAGGTTGAGGGGAGTCTTAGGCTATGCTTATAGTGCCGGCGACGGCCGCTGGAAAATCAAATAGAGGACTTCCAGCGATCGCGACCAATCCGTCGCACCACGCTGGCACTGCATTTGTTTTGCCGCGGCGTCGCTGTCGCCAGCACTATAAGCGCAGCCTTAGAATCCATAATAAGTCTCTGCAATAGTGTGTGGGGAATATGGCTAGTGAAAAATAAAGTGCAGCTTTTTATTCTATTTCCCATACCAGAAAGATTTAGGTTTTTAAAGTGTATATTTTATTAACAAAGTGTGTAAAGTACATATATGCTTTGTGCACAGTAAATGAGCTGGGACTTTTAGAACCAATGTTCTGACAGGCCACTGGGGTTACCAACTTGGTGCCAGTGAGTCTGCCAGGACGTCGGAGATGAAAGCCACAGAGGATGTCTGAGGTGTCAAGACCATTGGGGCAGGAGGAAAGAGCTCAAGTACCCACGTCCTGGAATGAATGGAAGTTCTCCAAATTTCCATTTGCCCGACCAGTCTTGGAGGAGCCCAACCCAGCGTGTAGCTTCTGAATAGCAAGTGGCTTAGGTGGCAACCTTGCACATGCCCTTGGCAGATTCAGTACCCCGGCTTCACAAGACCACCATCGCTCTGATTGGCTGGTTAGCAAACTCCCACGCTTGGCTGCAGGGTTTTGTGAATGAAACAACAGAAGTATTATAAACCCCTGAGCCAATCAGATTTGTAAATTCTAAGCACCAAGTCCAGGAATAAATTCAAGGCCTCTGGAGAGGGGAGCGGTGGCGTCTGGAATTGCAGGCCGATTTCAGTTCCAGGACATTTCAGGCTAGGTCCCTGTCTGGGTAAGCTTTGGATTTAGAAGCCCCTGCACTTAAGAAAGTCTCGTTTTCACCCCGTGTCTTTTCTTATGTAGTTTGTGTAACATTGTGTCTGCCTTTTCCTGTGAATAAATTTACAATTTATTTCATTTACCTGTTTTGCTTAATGTATGATCCTGGTACAAAGGTGTAAATGCCTGGTCTCCTGTGACAGCCAGTTGTGAGCGAGCAGGGAGTGCAAAGGGCTGGTTGTGAGCGAGCAGTGAGTGCGAGGGCTGTTTGTCAGTGAGCAGAGTGCTGGCTGTGAGCATGAGGGGCTGGTAGTGACTGAGCAGGTTGAGGCATAGTATATGGGGCAGGTAGTGCGTGAACAAGCAGTGAGTGTGAAGGGCAGGTAGTGAGTCAGATAGTATATGGGGCAGGGAGTGAGTGAGCAGTGTAAGGCAGATATTCATCAGGCACAGAGTATATGGGGCAGGTAGTGAGTGATTGGACCCCCAACAGGTCACATCACAATGACAGGCCTTCCTTCTGCATATTGAGTTTTATTTCTGGTAATAAAACAGACTGACGGGGAGGAGAACCCCCCTCTCTGCATATACATCATCTTCATGTCATACAGGGCACAATAACAGTTAAAATAATTTGAAACAAAGCAAGAAATGTAAAATGTTGCTGTTACAGCTTTAAAAGATGAACCTGCTAATACATTCAATATCACATTCAGATCTTCAATGTCTGTAAGAAAAGTGGCTCCTTATATATAAAAAAAAAAATACTGTATCCATTCCAGAAACGCACAGGACGAGGCAAGGGGAGAGTCACAGACACGACAGGGAGTCCGTGACACGAAAATCACGCGCTGCGCACCCCATGAAAATACCCAGCAGAAAAAAAAATCCTTATTTGGGTGTTTTTATCCCTATCAGAAGCCTCTCTCACGGGAGTAAGTGCCAGTTACCGAGGTGCAGAAGGGTGACCCTCACCCCTCACTGCTGTGGTTTCACGGTCACCTCGACCCCATGGTTGCCAGTGTCTGGACGCACTGCACGCGTCCCTGGCAGCAAAGGAGTCGAGCGTTAAAAAAAAAAAAAAGTACTGTATATATTATAATCAGCATATTATTCCCTTCCCATCAATTCCCAAATCAGTGAAATATGCAACAATCTAAAATAGTGTTAATTTTACACGTTTATTGCCTAGGCTTCTGAAAATAGTTTTTTTTTGTTTGGTTTACCAAAATTTCCTAATTTTTTTCTTCCTATTTAAATAAAAAATATATATAATTTCATATTTTCGCTCCCTGGCACTGCTTATCATTCAGAGCCATCTATCTGCGCATCAAACCTCATCCACGCGCAGGTTCCCCCTCGTTCCCGAGCTGCCCTGTCCGCCGGAGGCTTCCGAGAATGCTGGGTGCTGGTTTGTAGTTTTTTTTCCCCAGGACTTTGCACATTTAAAAAAAAAAAACTTTTTGGAGTAACATTTTTTCAAGGATAGTCATCTGAATTCTGCCTGCAGGTAACGGGAATTATATGAGCAGAGTAATAACAGGATATGGGGAGAGGTCACTGTGTAGAACAGGCCAGAGACTTCTCCGTAAGGAGAGCAGATTCCTGACGACTGTCGGTGATCACAGAACCCAGGATAGTGAAATGTTTGCGTATAAATAACCAGTGATAGGAACAATAAGCACAGAGTCGTATGAATACATATGCGATGAACACACGTGAGCTTTTGTGTCAATCCTCTACTTCCAAGCAATGGGAGGAAGGAGCTGGAAATGGCAGCTTTGCCCACTGGGCCGACGGCTAAAAAGATGGAAAATACAAGAAACTGAAATAAATAGCAGAAAAGTCCTTTTGCACAAACGGAATGTACGATTTGAGGCACCGTACCAATTGTTTCACCTTCCCTCGTCTACAGGGACTGCATGTAAAATCGCCATTGCTTACAATATCTCAGGTCAGTGGGGAATTGTGAAGATAAGCGGCGTCACACTCGTGTTTACGCATCTCTTGGCGTATAAACCGTAATGGTGCAGAAGTGAACATGCCTGTTCTTAAGGAGGCGGCGGAAGCTGGAATCTGTGGGCACTGCCAGTCTGAATTCTAGGCTGCGACTGTGGTACAGTTAGAAAACCCATCCAGTAAAACAGGTGGCCAACTCCAGTCCTCAAGGGCCACCAACTGTCAGGTGTTAAGGATATTACCTGCTTCAGCACAGGTGGCTCAGTCATAACAACTGCACTACCTGTGCTGAAGCAGGGATATCCTGAAAACCTGACCCGTTGGTAGCCCTTGAGGACCGGAGTTGGCCATTCCTGCAGTAAAACATTCACAGGCTCGCTCATCAGTGCTGCCGAATTTATGTCACGAATGGCAAAATGTTGTGCCAAGCAACTCTGGGTTATCGTATTCGGTCACGGCAACAGCGACAAAAAGTACTGTCATTAAATTTGAAATGTGTCACCACAAGCTTAGGAGTTCAACTCTCAACCCCTTGGTCTCGGAGTAAAGCCCCTCACTGCCGCGGTGGCAAAGCAGGTACTGGGCAGGCAGCACCGAAAGGGTTCAAATGAGCAGGTAGGATCAAGGTTTGAAGTGCGTGTAGTTTATATAAGATACATAGACTATACTTTTCAGATGAAACGGGCCACGGTACAGACACTGCAGGAGTTTGCTAACTGTTCTGCAGAGGTTACATGTAGCACCAGCTCTGAATTACGTTGTGGTTTTACTCCTGAAACCAAAAGGCAAAATCGGAGAGCAGCAGCCTTACACGGAGACAACCATTTGCTTTAGATCTCTTCCACGTGAGAATTAAAGCGAGAAGACCTTTGGTGATGCAAAATGAAACGGGCCAGCGCCATTGTTGGATAGATTTGGTAGAATGCATAATGAGTTGGCCGGCTGCTGTGTGCTCTGGAGACGGTCTGCTCCCACTCGCTGGTCCGTATGTTACAAGACATTGTTCCTGAAAGAGCTGAAGATTGTTTGTGTATCGAGAAAAATGCACAAACAGTTGAGGTAAAAAAATGATCCAGCGAGGGGGGATGGGCACGGACACACACCACCCCCCTCCCCCTCGGCTGAACCTCGCCCCTGATGAGGGAAGCTTCCCCACCCCCGCGTCTGCAGATACACGGGGAAATAGACTGTAGGCTCTTTCTTTAGTGTAGAGCAGGGGTGGCCAACTGCAGTCTTCAAGGGCCACTAACAGTCCAGGTATTAGGGATATCCCTGCTTCAGCACAAGTGTCTCAGTCAACAACTTGAACCACTGAGTGAGCAATCTGTGCTGACGCAGGGATATCCTTAAAACCTGAACTGTTGGTGGCCTTTGAGGACTGGAGTTGGCCACCTCTGGGGTAAGGGTCATTGTGTGTATCATTGTCTTTCAATTCTGCTGCAGGGACAGAGACACTGGATCTAGTGGCCAATTATTCAATCTTCGCATTGAGAAACTGACGTGCTATACATTCTTCCACATGCCAAGCGTGTGTACGGTGAAAAGAATAGCAGAAGCTGGGACTGGTGGAGCATCTCTGTGAGGGAATACGTCGCCTACTGCAGGTTTCTGGCTGAAGCCTCCTACTGGACACTGGAGGGGACATTGGCACTATAATGAGGGCACCCTTGTATGTCAGTGCTATGTACCAGGCTTCCAACCAACCCACCTGTGTCCCCATCGGACACTTTGCTGATATTAACCTGGTGGGTTCTTTTTTTACCTGCACATTAAGCAAACACAACCCTCAGCAGGAAGCAAATAGCTGGGCTAGGATAGAGCTGTGAACGCATTCTGCAGCAGCGGTGTGACATTAAAAGTGAGGCCTCAGGATAAACGAGCCAATGCTGTGGGATTTAGGAGAGGCGCATCTCTATGCCAGAAGTAATAGATCTCTCTTGTAGTTGCAAAGCACAAGACCAGGCATGGACAACACCCGTCCTCAAGGGCCACCAGCAGGTCAGGTTTTCAGGATATCCCTGCTTCATAATGACTGGGCCACTGATAATGATGAGCCACCTGTGCTGAAGCAGGGATATCCTTAAAACATGACGTACTGGTGGCCCTTGAGGACTGAGTTGGCCACCCCTGCTGTAGTGAAAGTATACCAAAAACATAAAATTGCACACAGAGGTAGGTTAGGATGAAATGCTGATCAGAGCGTTATTCTAACATGAATTATTTCACTCTCTACCTGCTGGTCTGAGATGCACCTGAAGACGAAGTGTCTCCTGCAGCAGCTGATGGGTTGACGCGTTGAAGCTGCCAGATTGGTATGTTTTAGCATCACTTACACGCACAAAGTAACTGCTCAGGGGCTACAATGCAGACATTTCATTTCACACCGTTACATGTTAAACGTGCCTACATAATGACCATTAAAAAAATATTCATTATATAATTCAATGACGCAATTAATACTCTTCCCTCCCCCCCCCCTCCCCCCCACTGGGATTCAGTCGGGCTCTCCTCTCCCCCCTGCAGGGAGTCAGGTGGGCTCTCCTGTTCCCCCTTGCAGGGAGTCAGACGGGCTCTCCTGCAGCCCCTGCAGGGAGTAAGGAGGCTCTCTTGGAATCTGAAACTACACGGCAGGTACTGTTGGCTGACACAGACAGCAGATCTCTCTCTCTCGCTCCAGAGTTTCATTCCATGACATATTGGAGTATTATTCCCAATTAGTATTTTGGAGACATGCATCTCACTGTAGATCATTGTAATATATCTACTGTATTAAGTGCACTGTATGCAAAGCAATGCAGCACATGTGCTCCCACTGAGGTTCGGAGCCACCAACACATTCCTGCGTATGGGCCTAATGGGTACAGCAGCGCCTCCGAAAGGGGGAGCTGGTGAAGTGCCCGGAGTCCCCTGAAGCTGTGTGATAACCAGGAGAGAGCAGCCACAGGCACCAGATGACACTATAAACAGTGACAGCCACTCACTATAACCTCGGTGTACAGACCACAAGCTACTGACAGATGAGAACACAGGTAGAGCTCGCCTTGGGCAGGCTGGGCCCAAGACAACAAGTTTCCCAGATTGTTTTACACGGAGAGGAGCATTAGCACAGATGTGTCTGCGGCTGTGCACTCATCGAGCTGTGGTACATGAAGTGAAATGGGTCACATGCTACAGCCGATGACCCTGCGAGGACGTCACTGGGATTGACACAGCCATCGGTATCTATTTCATACATATGTGTCTGATGGTTTAAAACACTGCTGTATTTTGCACTCCCTTCCTTGCTGAAACTGAAAATAAAAAGCCATAAAAACATAACAAAAAAGCAGTAACGTCTCCCTTCCTCAGCCACCCCTGGGGCACAACCTGGAAATAAGCTGCGATTTAAATTTATAGCGGCATCAATGTCAAAGGTGACTGATGGTAACCAAACCTCTGCAGTGTCTTATTACAATCTCATATACCTTAGATGGTGGTGGGGGGTGGGAATTAAACCCCTTAAATCCACCAGTGTGAAAATAAGGTAACAGCAGGTAAGCCTTCCAACAACGAGACGTGACTTTACCCTCAGGGTCATCAAACCGCAGGGCCGAGTCTGAAAATGTCCATACAGAACCTTCCCTGGCAGAACCAGGCGCCTGTAACCGATTACCAAGCTGCTGGCACAAAGGCAAGGAACGGAGAGAAGCTCCCCCTCTCCCTGCGTGCCGTGTAGAAGCAGTTCGGACCTCTGTGTGCAGGTCCGAAGAAAGACGGGAAAGCTGCATGGGAAGTCCTGTGCTTCAGCAGCAGTGGCACGGCTCCACGTGCTCCAGACCACTGCTGAACACTCCATTATAAGGCAAAGACTTTAACGTTCCGGGAACAGATGGGGGACGCCGCCAACCTGCGCACTGTCCACCAGGAAGACCCGCATCCCGTGCGCTGTCCCCCCCCCCCCCCCAGGGAACGCTGCTCTCCTTCACACTAGTCTCTCTGCGCCATAATGCTCTTGCGCTGTTACGGTGACTCTGATCTTCCGGTAAAAGCCGCGTCTTTTTATAATCCGTTTGAAAGCGCGTCAAATTTAGACTCTTAACCCTTCCGGTGCTGGAGAGGCCGGTGATGCAAATGCCTGCCCCTCCAGCAGGGGAAGGGTTAATCCGCGGGAGTTCCTGAGCAGTCACCAGCGGGTGACATCCAGCGGGACATTCGTCCAATCGGAGCCGCTTACAGCAGGGCGAGTTCATCCTATGCAGAGCTGAGCTGGCTCCGCATGTTTCATTGGTTCTGAATGATCCATTTGATGATCCGTAGATCTGTCCTTTCAAACTAATGAACATGTTTAAGGCTCCACGTCTCTCTCATCTCATTCCCCACTCCCGTCAGCCTGTGCGGCTGTAGATGTTATGACCCCGGCCTGCACCGCGCTGCCCTCCTCCAGCCGCGCTCTCTTGGTGTCGGGTTCCCCCAGAGAAGTCGGCGTTCTCACTCTCTCCGGCTCGCAGATTCTGGTCACGGTGACGGGAGGGGAGGAGCTGGCCTGAGCTGCCAGGAGCTGCAGTGGGTTGGTGAGAGCTGGGGGAGGAACAAAAAACACAGTTACCAAAATGAGCTGATCAACTAGGAGCCTGCCCGAGGGTCCCACAAGAGTGACGAGAATGGAGGAGCAAAGAGACCCAGGATAGGGAAGGTGTGAACCAGCCCCCAGAATCTCACTTACCTCATTTCCCTCACGCTACCATTACAAAATACTCTGAGCAGGGTGTCCTGTCTCTCTGAGCATCTCTGTACGAGAATAAAATGTCATCTTTCGTGGCCAAACTGTATAAAACTCACCTTTTAAGATCCTGCAGCTCCCCTTCTCTGGCCCAGTATTTAAATATTTACTGTTGATATTCGAGCTCTCCGTATACCGAGACACCACCTCACAATTAGATGGCCAACCCATGAAAACGGTCCCAGGGAAGAGGCTGCAGATACCCACGGTCAAAGTAACATAGTACTAAGTTATATGCGTTTTGGGGCCGTTATCGTCACGGCCCGAGGCCTATATATATCGTCACGGGCCGAGGCCTATATATATCGTCATGGGCCGAGGCCTATATATATATATATATATATATATATATATATATATATATATATCGGCACGGGCCGAGGCCTGTATATCGGCACGGGCCGAGGCCTATATATATCGTCATGGGCCGAGGCCTATATATATATATATATCGGCACGGGCCGAGGCCTGTATATCGGCACGGGCTGTAGCATATATATCGGCACGGGCCGAGGCAGGTATCTGCTCCCTTCTATGTATATGAGAGGCAGCAGCAGAGGGAGTGTTACCGTATGTGTTTCCAGCCACGCTGTTAGTGGTCAGGACATGCTTCCCGTTGGAAGTCACCGCTCGTACAGGCAGCTGGTGGTGTCCCAGGGTCATGGGCGTAGCCTGCTGCAGGATGGTGAGCGTCTGGCCAGGGACTCCCTGCGGCATCTGGCTGGCTACTGTCTGAATAACGCGGCTGGTGGTAGGAATCGTCGCAAATGTGATGGTCTTCTCCTCCTGGCCTGCTGCAAAATGACAGATGTTACCACCCGTCTCCAGCACCGGTGCCACCGACAGAAGTGCGGCCGTCTGCCATTTCCCCTCCTGTCCCCAAGAACCGAGATTCTAGCCCCGCTTAGCATGCTGTGCAAATTACAATATCCGCAGAATTCACAACACTTTGGACTACATTAACTAAGCAGCGCAAAGACCCTACAGTACTGTGACCCTAGGCTCTCACGTTAGTGATGTCACCCACACCCTAAAATGATGTCACAGAAGGCAATGACTACATACTGTAGCTCCGCCCCCCGCCGATGTCAATACTCCCATCCAGCATGGTCCCATGCATCATCTCCTGCGTGCCACACGCGGGGCCTGGGTTGGTTATTATGTATCCGTTGGCAGTGCTGGCAGATGTGGTCACTACTCGCACCATAGTGACAGTGGGCGCCTGCTGCACCACGTGGATGGCGTGGCCCTGCGGCTGTGATGTCATTATTGAAGCCGGCATGTACGTCAGCGGCTTCGCGATGAAACTCGACTGGCGTGAAGGGAGCGTCATGATAACGGGCTGAGCACTCACTGGGGAGCCTGCGAGACAGGAGGTCACTGGGGTTACACACATGATATACCTATACAGGGGGGCATACACACGTCACGTATACACACGCGAGGAGGGACACACACACAATGTCACAAACATGTATCATGATGCATAGAGAAGACAAACTCACACGCTGCACGTACAGGGATGGGGTTACCATCTTAGCAGACCAGACGTTACCTGGTGCACTCTGGGTGTAACGGTACTCCGGGACAGACGCCAACTTGGAACCAAAGTCATGGTCATGCGGGATGGGGGAGCCCTCGCGGGACAGGCACTCGGGGGTCTGCAAGCCACTGGAGTGAGGTGACATCAGGCCCGGATGAGTGGGAGAAGCAGGAGCGCTCCTGATAGGATACAGTATTAAATACATGTTACCCGTGAGGATCCGGATTATGCAGACACACCACAAACTGATCCCCTAGCAATTACCCCAGGAGCACACGCACAGCTGTCAGTCCCACCCCCCCCCTCCGCCCTCCCCTCCCCCATCTGCATATAAAGGACAGGAAAGTACAAAGCAGAACAGTTGTCCTCTCCCACACTCTACTCTGGGACCCAGACAGGCATGTTACCTTCGGGGGGACCACAGGGGAGGTAGGAGGAACCTCACCTAGAAGAAAGGGGTCCAAATGGAGTCCGGAAGCAGGAGACGCCCCTCTGCCTCCGTTTTCTGAATGCCTGCTCCACTAGTTTGGCTTCTGAAGTGGGATCGATTCTCCAGAACGAGCCTTTTCCCGGTTCCTCTTGGGAACGTGGCACTTTGATGAAGTATCGGTTCAGAGACAGGTTGTGACGTATGGAGTTCTGCAAAGGGAAAAGGAACGAATGACACATCCGGGAGGAAAAGTCGGCGCAGAACTGACTGACAGAGTGAAATACAAACCCCACCCCCCCGAAGAGACTGGGAGAATGACCCCAGCCCTGTGACAATCACCCATCAGTCCAACGATGGACCCCAAGCGCCTGAAGCAGGAAAAGTTCATATGAACAGTATCACACGTATCAGAACAATGTTCTGCAAACTGAATCAGGCAGTCCAGTCAGGAAGACCCAAACTCTTCCATTTGCTTACAAATCTGATTCCACAAACGTAAACATATTTTAATCTTTCAAACCCGATACGTTCAAGACAAAGCTACCTCTTGTGCTCTGAGCATAAGTTCTGTGAGCAACTCCTGGTCTGTGCAGCTCTCACCTGCCAGCCCTTGTCGGCAGACCTGTAGTAGGGGTAATGCTTGGTGATGTGGGCGTAGATGCCGCTCAGTGTGAGCTGCCGGTCCTGTGCCGATGAAATAGCCTGGACAATGAGCTGAGCGTATGAGTATGGAGGCTTCGACTCGTCCTGGGAGAAGAGGAAACCATTGTTACAAAAACTGGCACAGGGACGACTCCGGCACCTCCCCGAGATCCTGTACGGGGACAGTAGCTGCAACTCCAATCTTTGAGTCGTGAAACTAAGATTGAGGGAAGCAGTTGAACCCAGACTATCCCTGGGCCATGAAACCAGGGGGAGGCAGCAACTCCAGATAACCCAAGGCTAGAGAAAGACCAGCACTCATTCTCCCTACCCCCCAAAACAAGAGGCGAGAAAGACACCAGCACCCCTCATGTAAGTGTGGGCACCTTGGGACTGTCCCCTCCCGATGTCTCTGCTTGCTGCTCCGTCACAGCCTTCGCTGCGTATTCCGCTGCCAGTTGGAGCTCAGAGGCGATGTTGCGGTTGAAGCGGTAACCGGACGATCCAGCACCACGAGGGCTGGCGGGACAGGAGTTGGGAACACTGGGGAGGGAGAGGAGCCATGAGAAAGGGTAAGATTGGGGGAGGAGGGAGCAGAACATATACTCAGAGTGCAGATAAACAGAGTAGAGAAGTGAATGGGGGAGAGACGCAGGTCAAACTCATCCCACAAGCTCTACCACTGCAGGACAGGCATAGATTCTGCTGAGATGTGTTGTACATACATTGGCCGGCTCTGTAAATGCACATGGGAAGACCCAGGGGAAAAACCCACAAATCAGGTCGGAAAATACTAAATCTGTCGGCTTAAACTTCTATATAACTATTTTAAATGAATGTAAAAGAGCAGTGAGACCTTTAACAAGATCCTAACGCTCCTGTATAATACAGTAAGGACGTCAGTGCAGGGACCTGTGTGTGGGGCCCTAACGCTCCTGTATAATACAGTAAGGAGGTCAGTGCAGGGACCTGTGTGTGGGGCCCTAACGCTCCTGTATAGTACAGTAAGGAGGTCAGTGCAGGGACCTGTGTGTGGGGCCCTAACGCTCCTGTATAATACAGTAAGGAGGTCAGTGCAGGGACCTGTGTGTGGGGCCCTAACGCTCCTGTATAATACAGTAAGGACGTCAGTGCAGGGACCTGTGTGTGGGGCCCTAACGCTCCTGTATAATACAGTAAGGAGGTCAGTGCAGGGACCTGTGTGTGGGGCCCTAACGCTCCTGTATAATACAGTAAGGACGTCAGTGCAGGGACCTGTGTGTGGGGCCCTAACGCTCCTGTATAATACAGTAAGGAGGTCAGTGCAGGGACCTGTGTGTGGGGCCCTAACGCTCCTGTATAGTACAGTAAGGAGGTCAGTGCAGGGACCTGTGTGTGGGGCCCTAACGCTCCTGTATAGTACAGTAAGGAGGTCAGTGCAGGGACCTGTGTGTGGGGCCCTAACGCTCCTGTATAGTACAGTAAGGACGTCAGTGCAGGGACCTGTGTGTGGGGCCCTAACGCTCCTGTATAATACAGTAAGGAGGTCAGTGCAGGGACCTGTGTGTGGGGCCCTAACGCTCCTGTATAGTACAGTAAGGAGGTCAGTGCAGGGACCTGTGTGTGGGGCCCTAACGCTCCTGTATAATACAGTAAGGAGGTCAGTGCAGGGACCTGTGTGTGGGGCCCTAACGCTCCTGTATAGTACAGTAAGGAGGTCAGTGCAGGGACCTGTGTGTGGGGCCCTAACGCTCCTGTATAACACAGTAAGGAGGTCAGTGCAGGGACCTGTGTGTGGGGCCCTAACGTTCATGTATAATACAGTAAGGAGGTCAGTGCAGGGACCTGTGTGTGGGGCCCTAACGCTCCTGTATAGTACAGTAAGGAGGTCAGTGCAGGGACCTGTGTGTGGGGCCCTAACGCTCCTGTATAATACAGTAAGGAGGTCAGTGCAGGGACCTGTGTGTGGGGCCCTAACGCTCCTGTATAATACAGTAAGGAGGTCAGTGCAGGGACCTGTGTGTGGGGCCCTAACGCTCCTGTATAATACAGTAAGGAGGTCAGTGCAGGGACCTGTGTGTGGGGCCCTAACGCTCCTGTATAATACAGTAAGGAGGTCAGTGCAGGGACCTGTGTGTGGGGCCCTAACGCTCCTGTATAATACAGTAAGGAGGTCAGTGCAGGGACCTGTGTGTGGGGCCCTAACGCTCCTGTATAATACAGTAAGGAGGTCAGTGCAGGGACCTGTGTGTGGGGCCCTAACGTTCCTGTATAATACAGTAAGGAGGTCAGTGCAGGGACCTGTGTGTGGGGCCCTAACGCTCCTGTATAATACAGTAAGGAGGTCAGTGCAGGGACCTGTGTGTGGGGCCCTAACGTTCCTGTATAGTACAGTAAGGAGGTCAGTGCAGGGACCTGTGTGTGGGGCCCTAACGTTCCTGTATAGTACAGTAAGGAGGTCAGTGCAGGGACCTGTGTGTGGGGCCCTAACGCTCCTGTATAGTACAGTAAGGAGGTCAGTGCAGGGACCTGTGTGTGGGGCCCTAACGTTCCTGTATAGTACAGTAAGGAGGTCAGTGCAGGGACCTGTGTGTGGGGCCCTAACGCTCCTGTATAATACAGTAAGGAGGTCAGTGCAGGGACCTGTGTGTGGGGCCCTAACGCTCCTGTATAGTACAGTAAGGAGGTCAGTGCAGGGACCTGTGTGTGGGGCCCTAACGCTCCTGTATAGTACAGTAAGGAGGTCAGTGCAGGGACCTGTGTGTGGGGCCCTAACGCTCCTGTATAATACAGTAAGGAGGTCAGTGCAGGGACCTGTGTGTGGGGCCCTAACGTTCCTGTATAGTACAGTAAGGAGGTCAGTGCAGGGACCTGTGTGTGGGGCCCTAACGCTCCTGTATAACACAGTAAGGAGGTCAGTGCAGGGACCTGTGTGTGGGGCCCTAACGCTCCTGTATAATACAGTAAGGAGGTCAGTGCAGGGACCTGTGTGGGGCCCTAACGCTCCTGTATAATACAGTAAGGAGGTCAGTGCAGGGACCTGTGTGTGGGGCCCTAACGTTCCTGTATAGTACAGTAAGGAGGTCAGTGCAGGGACCTGTGTGTGTGGCCCTAACGCTCCTGTATAGTACAGTAAGGAGGTCAGTGCAGGGACCTGTGTGTGGGGCCCTAACGCTCCTGTATAATACAGTAAGGAGGTCAGTGCAGGGACCTGTGTGTGGGGCCCTAACGCTCCTGTATAGTACAGTAAGGAGGTCAGTGCAGGGACCTGTGTGTGGGGCCCTAACGCTCCTGTATAGTACAGTAAGGAGGTCAGTGCAGGGACCTGTGTGTGGGGCCCTAACGCTCCTGTATAATACAGTAAGGAGGTCAGTGCAGGGACCTGTGTGTGGGGCCCTAACGCTCCTGTATAATACAGTAAGGAGGTCAGTGCAGGGACCTGTGTGTGGGGCCCTAACGCTCCTGTATAATACAGTAAGGAGGTCAGTGCAGGGACCTGTGTGTGGGGCCCTAACGCTCCTGTATAGTACAGTAAGGAGGTCAGTGCAGGGACCTGTGTGTGGGGCCCTAACGTTCCTGTATAGTACAGTAAGGAGGTCAGTGCAGGGACCTGTGTGTGGGGCCCTAACGTTCCTGTATAATACAGTAAGGAGGTCAGTGCAGGGACCTGTGTGTGGGGCCCTAACGCTCCTGTATAATACAGTAAGGAGGTCAGTGCAGGGACCTGTGTGTGGGGCCCTAACGCTCCTGTATAGTACAGTAAGGAGGTCAGTGCAGGGACCTGTGTGTGGGGCCCTAACGCTCCTGTATAATACAGTAAGGAGGTCAGTGCAGGGACCTGTGTGTGGGGCCCTAACGCTCCTGTATAATACAGTAAGGAGGTCAGTGCAGGGACCTGTGTGTGGGGCCCTAACGCTCCTGTATAGTACAGTAAGGAGGTCAGTGCAGGGACCTGTGTGTGGGGCCCTAACGCTCCTGTATAATACAGTAAGGAGGTCAGTGCAGGGACCTGTGTGTGGGGCCCTAACGCTCCTGTATAGTACAGTAAGGAGGTCAGTGCAGGGACCTGTGTGTGGGGCCCTAACGCTCCTGTATAATACAGTAAGGAGGTCAGTGCAGGGACCTGTGTGTGGGGCCCTAACGCTCCTGTATAACACAGTAAGGAGGTCAGTGCAGGGACCTGTGTGTGGGGCCCTAACGCTCCTGTATAGTACAGTAAGGAGGTCAGTGCAGGGACCTGTGTGTGGGGCCCTAACGCTCCTGTATAATACAGTAAGGAGGTCAGTGCAGGGACCTGTGTGTGGGGCCCTAACACTCCTGTATAGTACAGTAAGGAGGTCAGTGCAGGGACCTGTGTGTGGGGCCCTAACGCTCCTGTATAATACAGTAAGGAGGTCAGTGCAGGGACCTGTGTGTGGGGCCCTGACGCTCCTGTATAATACAGTAAGGAGGTCAGTGCAGGGACCTGTGTGTGGGGCCCTAACGCTCCTGTATAATACAGTAAGGAGGTCAGTGCAGGGACCTGTGTGTGGGGCCCTAACGCTCCTGTATAATACAGTAAGGAGGTCAGTGCAGGGACCTGTGTGTGGGGCCCTAACGCTCCTGTATAATACAGTAAGGAGGTCAGTGCAGGGACCTGTGTGTGGGGCCCTAACGCTCCTGTATAATACAGTAAGGAGGTCAGTGCAGGGACCTGTGTGTGGGGCCCTAACGCTCCTGTATAACACAGTAAGGAGGTCAGTGCAGGGACCTGTGTGTGGGGCCCTAACGTTCATGTATAATACAGTAAGGAGGTCAGTGCAGGGACCTGTGTGTGGGGCCCTAACGCTCCTGTATAATACAGTAAGGAGGTCAGTGCAGGGACCTGTGTGTGGGGCCCTAACGCTCCTGTATAATACAGTAAGGTCAGTGCAGGGACCTGTGTGTGGGGCCCTAACGCTCCTGTATAATACAGTAAGGAGGTCAGTGCAGGGACCTGTGTGTGGGGCCCTAACGCTCCTGTATAGTACAGTAAGGAGGTCAGTGCAGGGACCTGTGTGTGGGGCCCTAACGCTCCTGTATAGTACAGTAAGGAGGTCAGTGCAGGGACCTGTGTGTGGGGCCCTAACGCTCCTGTATAATACAGTAAGGAGGTCAGTGCAGGGACCTGTGTGTGGGGCCCTAACGCTCCTGTATAATACAGTAAGGAGGTCAGTGCAGGGACCTGTGTGTGGGGCCCTAACGCTCCTGTATAGTACAGTAAGGAGGTCAGTGCAGGGACCTGTGTGTGGGGCCCTAACGCTCCTGTATAATACAGTAAGGAGGTCAGTGCAGGGACCTGTGTGTGGGGCCCTAACGCTCCTGTATAACACAGTAAGGAGGTCAGTGCAGGGACCTGTGTGTGGGGCCCTAACGCTCCTGTATAATACAGTAAGGAGGTCAGTGCAGGGACCTGTGTGTGGGGCCCTAACGTTCCTGTATAATACAGTAAGGAGGTCAGTGCAGGGACCTGTGTGTGGGGCCCTAACGCTCCTGTATAATACAGTAAGGAGGTCAGTGCAGGGACCTGTGTGTGGGGCCCTAACGCTCCTGTATAGTACAGTAAGGAGGTCAGTGCAGGGACCTGTGTGTGGGGCCCTAACGCTCCTGTATAGTACAGTAAGGAGGTCAGTGCAGGGACCTGTGTGTGGGGCCCTAACGCTCCTGTATAGTACAGTAAGGAGGTCAGTGCAGGGACCTGTGTGTGGGGCCCTAACGTTCCTGTATAATACAGTAAGGAGGTCAGTGCAGGGACCTGTGTGTGGGGCCCTAACGCTCCTGTATAATACAGTAAGGAGGTCAGTGCAGGGACCTGTGTGTGGGGCCCTAACGCTCCTGTATAGTACAGTAAGGAGGTCAGTGCAGGGACCTGTGTGTGGGGCCCTAACGCTCCTGTATAATACAGTAAGGAGGTCAGTGCAGGGACCTGTGTGTGGGGCCCTAACGCTCCTGTATAACACAGTAAGGAGGTCAGTGCAGGGACCTGTGTGTGGGGCCCTAACGCTCCTGTATAGTACAGTAAGGAGGTCAGTGCAGGGACCTGTGTGTGGGGCCCTAACGCTCCTGTATAGTACAGTAAGGAGGTCAGTGCAGGGACCTGTGTGTGGGGCCCTAACGCTCCTGTATAATACAGTAAGGAGGTCAGTGCAGGGACCTGTGTGTGGGGCCCTAACGCTCCTGTATAATACAGTAAGGAGGTCAGTGCAGGGACCTGTGTGTGGGGCCCTAACGCTCCCGTATAATACAGTAAGGAGGTCAGTGCAGGGACCTGTGTGTGGGGCCCTGACGCTCCTGTATAGTACAGTAAGGAGGTCAGTGCAGGGACCTGTGTGTGGGGCCCTGACGCTCCTGTATAGTACAGTAAGGAGGTCAGTGCAAGGACCTGTGTGTGGGGCCCTAACGTTCCTGTATAATACAGTAAGGAGGTCAGTGCAGGGACCTGTGTGTGGGGCCCTAACGCTCCTGTATAATACAGTAAGGAGGTCAGTGCAGGGACCTGTGTGTGGGGCCCTAACGCTCCTGTATAATACAGTAAGGAGGTCAGTGCAGGGACCTGTGTGTGGGGCCCTAACGCTCCTGTATAACACAGTAAGGAGGTCAGTGCAGGGACCTGTGTGTGGGGCCCTAACGCTCCTGTATAGTACAGTAAGGAGGTCAGTGCAGGGACCTGTGTGTGGGGCCCTAACGCTCCTGTATAGTACAGTAAGGAGGTCAGTGCAGGGACCTGTGTGTGGGGCCCTAACGCTCCTGTATAATACAGTAAGGAGGTCAGTGCAGGGACCTGTGTGTGGGGCCCTAACGCTCCTGTATAGTACAGTAAGGAGGTCAGGGCAGGGACCTGTGTGTGGGGCCCTAACGCTCCTGTATAGTACAGTAAGGAGGTCAGGGCAGGGACCTGTGTGTGGGGCCCTAACGCTCCTGTATAATACAGTAAGGAGGTCAGTGCAGGGACCTGTGTGTGGGGCCCTAACGCTCCTGTATAATACAGTAAGGAGGTCAGTGCAGGGACCTGTGTGTGGGGCCCTAACGCTCCTGTATAGTACAGTAAGGAGGTCAGTGCAGGGACCTGTGTGTGGGGCCCTGACGCTCCTGTATAATACAGTAAGGAGGTCAGTGCAGGGACCTGTGTGTGGGGCCCTAACGCTCCTGTATAACACAGTAAGGAGGTCAGTGCAGGGACCTGTGTGTGGGGCCCTAACGCTCCTGTATAATACAGTAAGGAGGTCAGTGCAGGGACCTGTGTGTGGGGCCCTAACGCTCCTGTATAGTACAGTAAGGAGGTCAGTGCAGGGACCTGTGTGTGGGGCCCTAACGCTCCTGTATAACACAGTAAGGAGGTCAGTGCAGGGACCTGTGTGTGGGGCCCTAACGCTCCTGTATAATACAGTAAGGAGGTCAGTGCAGGACCTGTGTGTGGGGCCCTAACGCTCCTGTATAGTACAGTAAGGAGGTCAGTGCAGGGACCTGTGTGTGGGGCCCTAACGCTCCTGTATAATACAGTAAGGAGGTCAGTGCAGGGACCTGTGTGTGGGGCCCTAACGCTCCTGTATAATACAGTAAGGAGGTCAGTGCAGGGACCTGTGTGTGGGGCCCTAACGCTCCTGTATAATACAGTAAGGAGGTCAGTGCAGGGACCTGTGTGTGGGGCCCTAACGCTCCTGTATAGTACAGTAAGGAGGTCAGTGCAGGGACCTGTGTGTGGGGCCCTAACGCTCCTGTATAATACAGTAAGGAGGTCAGTGCAGGGACCTGTGTGTGGGGCCCTAACGCTCCTGTATAGTACAGTAAGGAGGTCAGTGCAAGGACCTGTGTGTGGGGCCCTAACGCTCCTGTATAGTACAGTAAGGAGGTCAGTGCAGGGACCTGTGTGTGGGGCCCTAACGCTCCTGTATAATACAGTAAGGAGGTCAGTGCAGGGACCTGTGTGTGGGGCCCTAACGCTCCTGTATAATACAGTAAGGAGGTCAGTGCAGGGACCTGTGTGTGGGGCCCTAACGCTCCTGTATAGTACAGTAAGGAGGTCAGTGCAGGGACCTGTGTGTGGGGCCCTAACGCTCCTGTATAATACAGTAAGGAGGTCAGTGCAGGGACCTGTGTGTGGGGCCCTAACGCTCCTGTATAGTACAGTAAGGAGGTCAGTGCAGGGACCTGTGTGTGGGGCCCTAACGCTCCTGTATAATACAGTAAGGAGGTCAGTGCAGGGACCTGTGTGTGGGGCCCTAACGCTCCTGTATAATACAGTAAGGAGGTCAGTGCAGGGACCTGTGTGTGGGGCCCTAACGCTCCTGTATAATACAGTAAGGAGGTCAGTGCAGGGACCTGTGTGTGGGGCCCTAACGCTCCTGTATAATACAGTAAGGAGGTCAGTGCAGGGACCTGTGTGTGGGGCCCTAACGCTCCTGTATAATACAGTAAGGAGGTCAGTGCAGGGACCTGTGTGTGGGGCCCTAACGTTCCTGTATAATACAGTAAGGAGGTCAGTGCAGGGACCTGTGTGTGGGGCCCTAACGCTCCTGTATAATACAGTAAGGAGGTCAGTGCAGGGACCTGTGTGTGGGGCCCTAACGCTCCTGTATAATACAGTAAGGAGGTCAGTGCAGGGACCTGTGTGTGGGGCCCTAACGCTCCTGTATAATACAGTAAGGAGGTCAGTGCAGGACCTGTGTGTGGGGCCCTAACGCTCCTGTATAGTACAGTAAGGAGGTCAGTGCAGGGACCTGTGTGTGGGGCCCTAACGCTCCTGTATAGTACAGTAAGGAGGTCAGTGCAGGGACCTGTGTGTGGGGCCCTAACGCTCCTGTATAGTACAGTAAGGAGGTCAGTGCAGGGACCTGTGTGTGGGGCCCTAACGCTCCTGTATAGTACAGTAAGGAGGTCAGTGCAGGGACCTGTGTGTGGGGCCCTAACGCTCCTGTATAATACAGTAAGGAGGTCAGTGCAGGGACCTGTGTGTGGGGCCCTAACGCTCCTGTATAATACAGTAAGGAGGTCAGTGCAGGACCTGTGTGTGGGGCCCTAACGCTCCTGTATAATACAGTAAGGAGGTCAGTGCAGGGACCTGTGTGTGGGGCCCTAACGCTCCTGTATAATACAGTAAGGAGGTCAGTGCAGGGACCTGTGTGTGGGGCCCTAACGCTCCTGTATAATACAGTAAGGAGGTCAGTGCAGGGACCTGTGTGTGGGGCCCTAACGCTCCTGTATAATACAGTAAGGAGGTCAGTGCAGGGACCTGTGTGTGGGGCCCTAACGCTCCTGTATAACACAGTAAGGAGGTCAGTGCAGGGACCTGTGTGTGGGGCCCTAACGTTCATGTATAATACAGTAAGGAGGTCAGTGCAGGGACCTGTGTGTGGGGCCCTAACGCTCCTGTATAATACAGTAAGGAGGTCAGTGCAGGGACCTGTGTGTGGGGCCCTAACGCTCCTGTATAATACAGTAAGGTCAGTGCAGGGACCTGTGTGTGGGGCCCTAACGCTCCTGTATAATACAGTAAGGAGGTCAGTGCAGGGACCTGTGTGTGGGGCCCTAACGCTCCTGTATAGTACAGTAAGGAGGTCAGTGCAGGGACCTGTGTGTGGGGCCCTAACGCTCCTGTATAGTACAGTAAGGAGGTCAGTGCAGGGACCTGTGTGTGGGGCCATAACGCTCCTGTATAATACAGTAAGGAGGTCAGTGCAGGGACCTGTGTGTGGGGCCCTAACGCTCCTGTATAATACAGTAAGGAGGTCAGTGCAGGGACCTGTGTGTGGGGCCCTAACGCTCCTGTATAATACAGTAAGGAGGTCAGTGCAGGGACCTGTGTGTGGGGCCCTAACGTTCCTGTATAATACAGTAAGGAGGTCAGTGCAGGGACCTGTGTGTGGGGCCCTAACGCTCCTGTATAATACAGTAAGGAGGTCAGTGCAGGGACCTGTGTGTGGGGCCCTAACGCTCCTGTATAATACAGTAAGGAGGTCAGTGCAGGGACCTGTGTGTGGGGCCCTAACGCTCCTGTATAATACAGTAAGGAGGTCAGTGCAGGGACCTGTGTGTGGGGCCCTAACGCTCCTGTATAGTACAGTAAGGAGGTCAGTGCAGGGACCTGTGTGTGGGGCCCTAACGCTCCTGTATAGTACAGTAAGGAGGTCAGTGCAGGGACCTGTGTGTGGGGCCCTAACGCTCCTGTATAGTACAGTAAGGAGGTCAGTGCAGGGACCTGTGTGTGGGGCCCTAACGCTCCTGTATAGTACAGTAAGGAGGTCAGTGCAGGGACCTGTGTGTGGGGCCCTAACGCTCCTGTATAATACAGTAAGGAGGTCAGTGCAGGGACCTGTGTGTGGGGCCCTAACGCTCCTGTATAATACAGTAAGGAGGTCAGTGCAGGGACCTGTGTGTGGGGCCCTAACGCTCCTGTATAATACAGTAAGGAGGTCAGTGCAGGGACCTGTGTGTGGGGCCCTAACGCTCCTGTATAATACAGTAAGGAGGTCAGTGCAGGGACCTGTGTGTGGGGCCCTAACGCTCCTGTATAATACAGTAAGGAGGTCAGTGCAGGGACCTGTGTGTGGGGCCCTAACGCTCCTGTATAATACAGTAAGGAGGTCAGTGCAGGGACCTGTGTGTGGGGCCCTAACGCTCCTGTATAACACAGTAAGGAGGTCAGTGCAGGGACCTGTGTGTGGGGCCCTAACGTTCATGTATAATACAGTAAGGAGGTCAGTGCAGGGACCTGTGTGTGGGGCCCTAACGCTCCTGTATAATACAGTAAGGAGGTCAGTGCAGGGACCTGTGTGTGGGGCCCTAACGCTCCTGTATAATACAGTAAGGTCAGTGCAGGGACCTGTGTGTGGGGCCCTAACGCTCCTGTATAATACAGTAAGGAGGTCAGTGCAGGGACCTGTGTGTGGGGCCCTAACGCTCCTGTATAGTACAGTAAGGAGGTCAGTGCAGGGACCTGTGTGTGGGGCCCTAACGCTCCTGTATAGTACAGTAAGGAGGTCAGTGCAGGGACCTGTGTGTGGGGCCCTAACGCTCCTGTATAATACAGTAAGGAGGTCAGTGCAGGGACCTGTGTGTGGGGCCCTAACGCTCCTGTATAATACAGTAAGGAGGTCAGTGCAGGGACCTGTGTGTGGGGCCCTAACGCTCCTGTATAGTACAGTAAGGAGGTCAGTGCAGGGACCTGTGTGTGGGGCCCTAACGCTCCTGTATAATACAGTAAGGAGGTCAGTGCAGGGACCTGTGTGTGGGCCCTAACGCTCCTGTATAACACAGTAAGGAGGTCAGTGCAGGGACCTGTGTGTGGGGCCCTAACGCTCCTGTATAATACAGTAAGGAGGTCAGTGCAGGGACCTGTGTGTGGGGCCCTAACGTTCCTGTATAATACAGTAAGGAGGTCAGTGCAGGGACCTGTGTGTGGGGCCCTAACGCTCCTGTATAATACAGTAAGGAGGTCAGTGCAGGGACCTGTGTGTGGGGCCCTAACGCTCCTGTATAGTACAGTAAGGAGGTCAGTGCAGGGACCTGTGTGTGGGGCCCTAACGCTCCTGTATAGTACAGTAAGGAGGTCAGTGCAGGGACCTGTGTGTGGGGCCCTAACGCTCCTGTATAGTACAGTAAGGAGGTCAGTGCAGGGACCTGTGTGTGGGGCCCTAACGTTCCTGTATAATACAGTAAGGAGGTCAGTGCAGGGACCTGTGTGTGGGGCCCTAACGCTCCTGTATAATACAGTAAGGAGGTCAGTGCAGGGACCTGTGTGTGGGGCCCTAACGCTCCTGTATAGTACAGTAAGGAGGTCAGTGCAGGGACCTGTGTGTGGGGCCCTAACGCTCCTGTATAATACAGTAAGGAGGTCAGTGCAGGGACCTGTGTGTGGGGCCCTAACGCTCCTGTATAACACAGTAAGGAGGTCAGTGCAGGGACCTGTGTGTGGGGCCCTAACGCTCCTGTATAGTACAGTAAGGAGGTCAGTGCAGGGACCTGTGTGTGGGGCCCTAACGCTCCTGTATAGTACAGTAAGGAGGTCAGTGCAGGGGACCTGTGTGTGGGGCCCTAACGCTCCTGTATAATACAGTAAGGAGGTCAGTGCAGGGACCTGTGTGTGGGGCCCTAACGCTCCTGTATAATACAGTAAGGAGGTCAGTGCAGGGACCTGTGTGTGGGGCCCTAACGCTCCCGTATAATACAGTAAGGAGGTCAGTGCAGGGACCTGTGTGTGGGGCCCTGACGCTCCTGTATAGTACAGTAAGGAGGTCAGTGCAGGGACCTGTGTGTGGGGCCCTGACGCTCCTGTATAGTACAGTAAGGAGGTCAGTGCAAGGACCTGTGTGTGGGGCCCTAACGTTCCTGTATAATACAGTAAGGAGGTCAGTGCAGGGACCTGTGTGTGGGGCCCTAACGCTCCTGTATAATACAGTAAGGAGGTCAGTGCAGGGACCTGTGTGTGGGGCCCTAACGCTCCTGTATAATACAGTAAGGAGGTCAGTGCAGGGACCTGTGTGTGGGGCCCTAACGCTCCTGTATAACACAGTAAGGAGGTCAGTGCAGGGACCTGTGTGTGGGGCCCTAACGCTCCTGTATAGTACAGTAAGGAGGTCAGTGCAGGGACCTGTGTGTGGGGCCCTAACGCTCCTGTATAGTACAGTAAGGAGGTCAGTGCAGGGACCTGTGTGTGGGGCCCTAACGCTCCTGTATAATACAGTAAGGAGGTCAGTGCAGGGACCTGTGTGTGGGGCCCTAACGCTCCTGTATAGTACAGTAAGGAGGTCAGGGCAGGGACCTGTGTGTGGGGCCCTAACGCTCCTGTATAGTACAGTAAGGAGGTCAGGGCAGGGACCTGTGTGTGGGGCCCTAACGCTCCTGTATAATACAGTAAGGAGGTCAGTGCAGGGACCTGTGTGTGGGGCCCTAACGCTCCTGTATAATACAGTAAGGAGGTCAGTGCAGGGACCTGTGTGTGGGCCCTAACGCTCCTGTATAGTACAGTAAGGAGGTCAGTGCAGGGACCTGTGTGTGGGCCCTGACGCTCCTGTATAATACAGTAAGGAGGTCAGTGCAGGGACCTGTGTGTGGGGCCCTAACGCTCTGTATAACACAGTAAGGAGGTCAGTGCAGGGACCTGTGTGTGGGGCCCTAACGCTCCTGTATAATACAGTAAGGAGGTCAGTGCAGGGACCTGTGTGTGGGGCCCTAACGCTCCTGTATAGTACAGTAAGGAGGTCAGTGCAGGGACCTGTGTGTGGGGCCCTAACGCTCCTGTATAAACAGTAAGGAGGTCAGTGCAGGGACCTGTGTGTGGGGCCCTAACGCTCCTGTATAATACAGTAAGGAGGTCAGTGCAGGGACCTGTGTGTGGGGCCCTAACGCTCCTGTATAGTACAGTAAGGAGGTCAGTGCAGGGACCTGTGTGTGGGGCCCTAACGCTCCTGTATAGTACAGTAAGGAGGTCAGTGCAGGGACCTGTGTGTGGGGCCCTAACGCTCCTGTATAATACAGTAAGGAGGTCAGTGCAGGGACCTGTGTGTGGGGCCCTAACGCTCCTGTATAATACAGTAAGGAGGTCAGTGCAGGGACCTGTGTGTGGGGCCCTAACGCTCCTGTATAGTACAGTAAGGAGGTCAGTGCAGGACCTGTGTGTGGGGCCCTAACGCTCCTGTATAATACAGTAAGGAGGTCAGTGCAGGGACCTGTGTGTGGGGCCCTAACGCTCCTGTATAGTACAGTAAGGAGGTCAGTGCAGGGACCTGTGTGTGGGGCCCTAACGCTCCTGTATAGTACAGTAAGGAGGTCAGTGCAGGGACCTGTGTGTGGGGCCCTAACGCTCCTGTATAATACAGTAAGGAGGTCAGTGCAGGGACCTGTGTGTGGGGCCCTAACGCTCCTGTATAATACAGTAAGGAGGTCAGTGCAGGGACCTGTGTGTGGGCCTAACGCTCCTGTATAGTACAGTAAGGAGGTCAGTGCAGGGACCTGTGTGTGGGGCCCTAACGCTCCTGTATAATACAGTAAGGAGGTCAGTGCAGGGACCTGTGTGTGGGGCCCTAACGCTCCTGTATAGTACAGTAAGGAGGTCAGTGCAGGGACCTGTGTGTGGGGCCCTAACGCTCCTGTATAATACAGTAAGGAGGTCAGTGCAGGGACCTGTGTGTGGGGCCCTAACGCTCCTGTATAATACAGTAAGGAGGTCAGTGCAGGGACCTGTGTGTGGGGCCCTAACGCTCCTGTATAATACAGTAAGGAGGTCAGTGCAGGGACCTGTGTGTGGGGCCCTAACGCTCCTGTATAATACAGTAAGGAGGTCAGTGCAGGGACCTGTGTGTGGGGCCCTAACGCTCCTGTATAATACAGTAAGGAGGTCAGTGCAGGGACCTGTGTGTGGGGCCCTAACGCTCCTGTATAATACAGTAAGGAGGTCAGTGCAGGGACCTGTGTGTGGGCCCTAACGCTCCTGTATAATACAGTAAGGAGGTCAGTGCAGGGACCTGTGTGTGGGGCCCTAACGCTCCTGTATAATACAGTAAGGAGGTCAGTGCAGGGACCTGTGTGTGGGGCCCTAACGCTCCTGTATAGTACAGTAAGGAGGTCAGTGCAGGGACCTGTGTGTGGGGCCCTAACGCTCCTGTATAGTACAGTAAGGAGGTCAGTGCAGGGACCTGTGTGTGGGGCCCTAACGCTCCTGTATAGTACAGTAAGGAGGTCAGTGCAGGGACCTGTGTGTGGGGCCCTAACGCTCCTGTATAGTACAGTAAGGAGGTCAGTGCAGGGACCTGTGTGTGGGGCCCTAACGCTCCTGTATAATACAGTAAGGAGGTCAGTGCAGGGACCTGTGTGTGGGGCCCTAACGCTCCTGTATAATACAGTAAGAGGTCAGTGCAGGGACCTGTGTGTGGGGCCCTAACGCTCCTGTATAATACAGTAAGGAGGTCAGTGCAGGGACCTGTGTGTGGGGCCCTAACGCTCTGTATAATACAGTAAGGAGGTCAGTGCAGGGACCTGTGTGTGGGGCCCTAACGCTCCTGTATAATACAGTAAGGAGGTCAGTGCAGGGACCTGTGTGTGGGGCCCTAACGCTCCTGTATAATACAGTAAGGAGGTCAGTGCAGGGACCTGTGTGTGGGGCCCTAACGCTCCTGTATAATACAGTAAGGAGGTCAGTGCAGGGACCTGTGTGTGGGCCCTAACGCTCCTGTATAATACAGTAAGGAGGTCAGTGCAGGGACCTGTGTGTGGGGCCCTAACGCTCCTGTATAATACAGTAAGGAGGTCAGTGCAGGGACCTGTGTGTGGGCCCTAACGCTCCTGTATAGTACAGTAAGGAGGTCAGTGCAGGGACCTGGTGTGGGGCCCTAACGCTCCTGTATAATACAGTAAGGAGGTCAGTGCAGGGACCTGTGTGTGGGGCCCTAACGCTCCTGTATAATACAGTAAGGAGGTCAGTGCAGGGACCTGTGTGTGGGGCCCTAACGCTCCTGTATAATACAGTAAGGAGGTCAGTGCAGGGACCTGTGTGTGGGGCCTAACGCTCCTGTATAATACAGTAAGGAGGTCAGTGCAGGGACCTGTGTGTGGGGCCCTAACGCTCCTGTATAATACAGTAAGGAGGTCAGTGCAGGGACCTGTGTGTGGGGCCCTAACGCTCCTGTATAGTACAGTAAGGAGGTCAGTGCAGGGACCTGTGTGTGGGGCCCTAACGCTCCTGTATAGTACAGTAAGGAGGTCAGTGCAGGGACCTGTGTGTGGGGCCCTAACGCTCCTGTATAGTACAGTAAGGAGGTCAGTGCAGGGACCTGTGTGTGGGGCCCTAACGCTCCTGTATAGATACAGTAAGGAGGTCAGTGCAGGGACCTGTGTGTGGGGCCCTAACGCTCCTGTATAATACAGTAAGGAGGTCAGTGCAGGGACCTGTGTGTGGGGCCCTAACGCTCCTGTATAATACAGTAAGGAGGTCAGTGCAGGGACCTGTGTGTGGGGCCCTAACGCTCCTGTATAGTACAGTAAGGAGGTCAGTGCAGGGACCTGTGTGTGGGGCCCTGAACGCTCCTGTATAGTACAGTAAGGAGGTCAGTGCAGGGACCTGTGTGTGGGGCCCTACGCTCCTGTATAATACAGTAAGGAGGTCAGTGCAGGGACCTGTGTGTGGGGCCCTAACGCTCCTGTATAATACAGTAAGGAGGTCAGTGCAGGGACCTGTGTGTGGGGCCCTAACGCTCCTGTATAGTACAGTAAGGAGGTCAGTGCAGGGACCTGTGTGTGGGGCCCTAACGCTCCTGTATAGTACAGTAAGGAGGTCAGTGCAGGGACCTGTGTGTGGGGCCCTAACGCTCCTGTATAGTACAGTAAGGAGGTCAGTGCAGGGACCTGTGTGTGGGGCCCTAACGCTCCTGTATAGTACAGTAAGGAGGTCAGTGCAGGGACCTGTGTGTGGGCCCTAACGCTCCTGTATAGTACAGTAAGGAGGTCAGTGCAGGGACCTGTGTGTGGGGCCCTAACGCTCCTGTATAATACAGTAAGGAGGTCAGTGCAGGGACCTGTGTGTGGGGCCCTAACGCTCCTGTATAATACAGTAAGGAGGTCAGTGCAGGACCTGTGTGTGGGGCCCTAACGCTCCTGTATAATACAGTAAGGAGGTCAGTGCAGGGACCTGTGTGTGGGGCCCTAACGCTCCTGTATAATACAGTAAGGAGGTCAGTGCAGGGACCTGTGTGTGGGGCCCTAACGCTCCTGTATAGTACAGTAAGGAGGTCAGTGCAGGGACCGATGTGTGTGGGCCCTAACGCTCCTGTATAATACAGTAAGTGAGGTCAGTGCAGGGCCC
>NC_134493.1:43516927-43531927 GCF_040206685.1 Ascaphus truei
TTGCAAGGACCTGTGTGTGGGGCCCTAACGCTCCTGTATAGTACAGTAAGGAGGTCAGTGCAGGGACCTGTGTGTGGGGCCCTAACGCTCCTGTATAATACAGTAAGGAGGTCAGTGCAGGGACCTGTGTGTGGGGCCCTAACGCTCCTGTATAATACAGTAAGGAGGTCAGTGCAGGGACCTGTGTGTGGGGCCCTAACGCTCCTGTATAATACAGTAAGGAGGTCAGTGCAGGGACCTGTGTGTGGGGCCCTAACGTTCCTGTATAGTACAGTAAGGAGGTCAGTGCAGGGACCTGTGTGTGGGGCCCTAACGCTCCTGTATAGTACAGTAAGGAGGTCAGTGCAGGGACCTGTGTGTGGGGCCCTAACGCTCCTGTATAGTACAGTAAGGAGGTCAGGGCAGGGACCTGTGTGTGGGGCCCTAACGCTCCTGTATAGTACAGTAAGGAGGTCAGTGCAGGGACCTGTGTGTGGGGCCCTAACGCTCCTGTATAGTACAGTAAGGAGGTCAGTGCAGGGACCTGTGTGTGGGGCCCTAACGCTCCTGTATAGTACAGTAAGGAGGTCAGTGCAGGGACCTGTGTGTGGGGGCCCTAACGCTCCTGTATAATACAGTAAGGAGGTCAGTGCAGGGACCTGTGTGTGGGGCCCTAACGCTCCTGTATAATACAGTAAGGAGGTCAGTGCAGGGACCTGTGTGTGGGGCCCTAACGCTCCTGTATAATACAGTAAGGAGGTCAGTGCAGGGACCTGTGTGTGGGGCCCTAACGCTCCTGTATAATACAGTAAGGAGGTCAGTGCAGGGACCTGTGTGTGGGGCCCTAACGCTCCTGTATAATACAGTAAGGAGGTCAGTGCAGGGACCTGTGTGTGGGGCCCTAACGCTCCTGTATAATACAGTAAGGAGGTCAGTGCAGGGACCTGTGTGTGGGGCCCTAACGCTCCTGTATAATACAGTAAGGAGGTCAGTGCAGGGACCTGTGTGTGGGGCCCTGACGCTCCTGTATAGTACAGTAAGGAGGTCAGTGCAAGGACCTGTGTGTGGGGCCCTAACGTTCCTGTATAGTACAGTAAGGAGGTCAGGGCAGGGACCTGTGTGTGGGGCCCTAACGCTCCTGTATAATACAGTAAGGAGGTCAGTGCAGGGACCTGTGTGTGGGGCCCTAACGCTCCTGTATAATACAGTAAGGAGGTCAGTGCAGGTACCTGTGTGTGGGGCCCTAACGCTCCTGTATAATACAGTAAGGAGGTCAGTGCAGGGACCTGTGTGTGGGGCCCTAACGTTCCTGTATAGTACAGTAAGGAGGTCAGGGCAGGTACCTGTGTGTGGGGCCCTGACGCTCCTGTATAGTACAGTAAGGAGGTCAGTGCAAGGACCTGTGTGTGGGGCCCTAACGTTCCTGTATAGTACAGTAAGGAGGTCAGGGCAGGGACCTGTGTGTGGGGCCCTAACGCTCCTGTATAGTACAGTAAGGAGGTCAGTGCAGGGACCTGTGTGTGGGGCCCTAACGCTCCTGTATAATACAGTAAGGAGGTCAGTGCAGGGACCTGTGTGTGGGGCCCTAACGCTCCTGTATAATACAGTAAGGAGGTCAGTGCAGGGACCTGTGTGTGGGGCCCTAACGCTCCTGTATAATACAGTAAGGAGGTCAGTGCAGGGACCTGTGTGTGGGGCCCTAACGTTCCTGTATAGTACAGTAAGGAGGTCAGGGCAGGGACCTGTGTGTGGGGCCCTAACGCTCCTGTATAATACAGTAAGGAGGTCAGTGCAGGGACCTGTGTGTGGGGCCCTAACGTTCATGTATAATACAGTAAGGAGGTCAGTGCAGGGACCTGTGTGTGGGGCCCTAACGCTCCTGTATAATACAGTAAGGAGGTCAGTGCAGGGACCTGTGTGGGGCCCTAACGCTCCTGTATAGTACAGTAAGGAGGTCAGTGCAGGGACCTGTGTGTGGGGCCCTAACGCTCCTGTATAGTACAGTAAGGAGGTCAGTGCAGGGACCTGTGTGTGGGGCCCTAACGCTCCTGTATAGTACAGTAAGGAGGTCAGTGCAGGGACCTGTGTGTGGGGCCCTAACGCTCCTGTATAGTACAGTAAGGAGGTCAGTGCAGGGACCTGTGTGTGGGGCCCTAACGCTCCTGTATAATACAGTAAGGAGGTCAGTGCAGGGACCTGTGTGTGGGGCCCTAACGCTCCTGTATAGTACAGTAAGGAGGTCAGTGCAGGGACCTGTGTGTGGGGCCCTAACGCTCCTGTATAATACAGTAAGGAGGTCAGTGCAGGGACCTGTGTGTGGGGCCCTAACGCTCCTGTATAATACAGTAAGGAGGTCAGTGCAGGGACCTGTGTGTGGGGCCCTAACGCTCCTGTATAATACAGTAAGGAGGTCAGTGCAAGGACCTGTGTGTGGCCCTAACGCTCCTGTATAATACAGTAAGGAGGTCAGTGCAGGGACCTGTGTGTGGGGCCCTAACGCTCCTGTATAGTACAGTAAGGAGGTCAGTGCAGGGACCTGTGTGTGGGGCCCTAACGTTCCTGTATAGTACAGTAAGGAGGTCAGTGCAAGGACCTGTGTGTGTGGCCCTAACGCTCCTGTATAATACAGTAAGGAGGTCAGTGCAGGGACCTGTGTGGGGCCCTAACGCTCCTGTATAGTACAGTAAGGAGGTCAGTGCAGGGACCTGTGTGTGGGGCCCTAACGCTCCTGTATAGTACAGTAAGGAGGTCAGTGCAGGGACCTGTGTGTGGGGCCCTAACGCTCCTGTATAATACAGTAAGGAGGTCAGTGCAGGGACCTGTGTGTGGGGCCCTAACGCTCCTGTATAGTACAGTAAGGAGGTCAGTGCAGGGACCTGTGTGTGGGGCCCTAACGTTCCTGTATAGTACAGTAAGGAGGTCAGTGCAAGGACCTGTGTGTGTGGCCCTAACGCTCCTGTATAATACAGTAAGGAGGTCAGTGCAGGGACCTGTGTGGGGCCCTAACGCTCCTGTATAGTACAGTAAGGAGGTCAGTGCAGGGACCTGTGTGTGGGGCCCTAACGCTCCTGTATAATACAGTAAGGAGGTCAGTGCAGGGACCTGTGTGTGGGGCCCTAACGCTCCTGTATAATACAGTAAGGAGGTCAGTGCAGGGACCTGTGTGTGGGGCCCTAACGCTCCTGTATAGTACAGTAAGGAGGTCAGTGCGGGGACCTGTGTGTGGGGCCCTAACGCTCCTGTATAGTACAGTAAGGAGGTCAGTGCAGGGACCTGTGTGTGGGGCCCTAACGCTCCTGTATAATACAGTAAGGAGGTCAGTGCAGGGACCTGTGTGTGGGGCCCTAACGCTCCTGTATAGTACAGTAAGGAGGTCAGTGCAGGGACCTGTGTGTGGGGCCCTAACGCTCCTGTATAGTACAGTAAGGAGGTCAGTGCAGGGACCTGTGTGTGGGGCCCTAACGCTCCTGTATAATACAGTAAGGAGGTCAGTGCAGGGACCTGTGTGTGGGGCCCTAACGCTCCTGTATAATACAGTAAGGAGGTCAGTGCAGGGACCTGTGTGTGGGGCCCTAACGCTCCTGTATAATACAGTAAGGAGGTCAGTGCAGGGACCTGTGTGTGGGGCCCTAACGCTCCTGTATAGTACAGTAAGGAGGTCAGTGCAGGGACCTGTGTGTGGGGCCCTAACGCTCCTGTATAATACAGTAAGGAGGTCAGTGCAGGGACCTGTGTGTGGGGCCCTAACGCTCCTGTATAATACAGTAAGGAGGTCAGTGCAGGGACCTGTGTGTGGGGCCCTAACGTTCCTGTATAATACAGTAAGGAGGTCAGTGCAGGGACCTGTGTGTGGGGCCCTAACGCTCCTGTATAGTACAGTAAGGAGGTCAGTGCAGGGACCTGTGTGTGGGGCCCTAACGCTCCTGTATAGTACAGTAAGGAGGTCAGTGCAGGGACCTGTGTGTGGGGCCCTAACGCTCCTGTATAACACAGTAAGGAGGTCAGTGCAGGGACCTGTGTGTGGGGCCCTAACGCTCCTGTATAACACAGTAAGGAGGTCAGTGCAGGGACCTGTGTGTGGGGCCCTAACGCTCCTGTATAATACAGTAAGGAGGTCAGTGCAGGGACCTGTGTGTGGGGCCCTAACGCTCCTGTATAATACAGTAAGGAGGTCAGTGCAGGGACCTGTGTGTGGGGCCCTAACGCTCCTGTATAATACAGTAAGGAGGTCAGTGCAGGGACCTGTGTGTGGGGCCCTAACGTTCCTGTATAGTACAGTAAGGAGGTCAGTGCAAGGACCTGTGTGTGTGGCCCTAACGCTCCTGTATAATACAGTAAGGAGGTCAGTGCAGGGACCTGTGTGTGGGGCCCTAACGCTCCTGTATAATACAGTAAGGAGGTCAGTGCAGGGACCTGTGTGTGGGGCCCTAACGCTCCTGTATAGTACAGTAAGGAGGTCAGTGCAGGGACCTGTGTGTGGGGCCCTAACGCTCCTGTATAATACAGTAAGGAGGTCAGTGCAGGGACCTGTGTGTGGGGCCCTAACGCTCCTGTATAGTACAGTAAGGAGGTCAGTGCAGGGACCTGTGTGTGGGGCCCTAACGCTCCTGTATAATACAGTAAGGAGGTCAGTGCAGGGACCTGTGTGTGGGGCCCTAACGCTCCTGTATAATACAGTAAGGAGGTCAGTGCAGGGACCTGTGTGTGGGGCCCTGACGCTCCTGTATAGTACAGTAAGGAGGTCAGTGCAGGGACCTGTGTGTGGGGCCCTAACGCTCCTGTATAATACAGTAAGGAGGTCAGTGCAGGGACCTGTGTGTGGGGCCCTGACGCTCCTGTATAGTACAGTAAGGAGGTCAGTGCAGGGACCTGTGTGTGGGGCCCTAACGCTCCTGTATAATACAGTAAGGAGGTCAGTGCAGGGACCTGTGTGTGGGGCCCTAACGCTCCTGTATAATACAGTAAGGAGGTCAGTGCAGGGACCTGTGTGTGGGGCCCTAACGCTCCTGTATAATACAGTAAGGAGGTCAGTGCAGGGACCTGTGTGTGGGGCCCTAACGTTCCTGTATAATACAGTAAGGAGGTCAGTGCAGGGACCTGTGTGTGGGGCCCTAACGCTCCTGTATAATACAGTAAGGAGGTCAGTGCAGGGACCTGTGTGTGGGGCCCTAACGCTCCTGTATAATACAGTAAGGAGGTCAGTGCAGGGACCTGTGTGTGGGGCCCTAACGCTCCTGTATAATACAGTAAGGAGGTCAGTGCAGGGACCTGTGTGTGGGGCCCTAACGTTCCTGTATAATACAGTAAGGAGGTCAGTGCAGGGACCTGTGTGTGGGGCCCTAACGCTCCTGTATAGTACAGTAAGGAGGTCAGTGCAAGGACCTGTGTGTGTGGCCCTAACGCTCCTGTATAGTACAGTAAGGAGGTCAGTGCAGGGACCTGTGTGTGGGGCCCTAACGCTCCTGTATAATACAGTAAGGAGGTCAGTGCAGGGACCTGTGTGTGGGGCCCTAACGTTCCTGTATAGTACAGTAAGGAGGTCAGTGCAGGGACCTGTGTGTGGGGCCCTAACGCTCCTGTATAATACAGTAAGGAGGTCAGTGCAGGGACCTGTGTGTGGGGCCCTAACGCTCCTGTATAATACAGTAAGGAGGTCAGTGCAGGGACCTGTGTGTGGGGCCCTAACGTTCCTGTATAGTACAGTAAGGAGGTCAGTGCAGGGACCTGTGTGTGGGGCCCTAACGCTCCTGTATAGTACAGTAAGGAGGTCAGTGCAGGGACCTGTGTGTGGGGCCCTAACGCTCCTGTATAGTACAGTAAGGAGGTCAGTGCAGGGACCTGTGTGTGGGGCCCTAACGCTCCTGTATAATACAGTAAGGAGGTCAGTGCAGGGACCTGTGTGTGGGGCCCTAACGCTCCTGTATAATACAGTAAGGAGGTCAGTGCAGGGACCTGTGTGTGGGGCCCTAACGCTCCTGTATAATACAGTAAGGAGGTCAGTGCAGGGACCTGTGTGTGGGGCCCTAACGCTCCTGTATAGTACAGTAAGGAGGTCAGTGCAGGGACCTGTGTGTGGGGCCCTAACGCTCCTGTATAATACAGTAAGGAGGTCAGTGCAGGGACCTGTGTGTGGGGCCCTAACGCTCCTGTATAATACAGTAAGGAGGTCAGTGCAGGGACCTGTGTGTGGGGCCCTAACGCTCCTGTATAGTACAGTAAGGAGGTCAGTGCAGGGACCTGTGTGTGGGGCCCTAACGCTCCTGTATAGTACAGTAAGGAGGTCAGTGCAGGGACCTGTGTGTGGGGCCCTAACGCTCCTGTATAGTACAGTAAGGAGGTCAGTGCAGGGACCTGTGTGTGGGGCCCTAACGCTCCTGTATAATACAGTAAGGAGGTCAGTGCAGGGACCTGTGTGTGGGGCCCTAACGCTCCTGTATAATACAGTAAGGAGGTCAGTGCAGGGACCTGTGTGTGGGGCCCTAACGCTCCTGTATAATACAGTAAGGAGGTCAGTGCAGGGACCTGTGTGTGGGGCCCTAACGTTCCTGTATAGTACAGTAAGGAGGTCAGTGCAGGGACCTGTGTGTGGGGCCCTAACGCTCCTGTATAATACAGTAAGGAGGTCAGTGCAGGGACCTGTGTGTGGGGCCCTAACGCTCCTGTATAATACAGTAAGGAGGTCAGTGCAGGGACCTGTGTGTGGGGCCCTAACGCTCCTGTATAACACAGTAAGGAGGTCAGTGCAGGGACCTGTGTGTGGGGCCCTAACGCTCCTGTATAATACAGTAAGGTCAGTGCAGGGACCTGTGTGTGGGGCCCTAACGCTCCTGTATAATACAGTAAGGAGGTCAGTGCAGGGACCTGTGTGTGGGGCCCTAACGCTCCTGTATAGTACAGTAAGGAGGTCAGTGCAGGGACCTGTGTGTGGGGCCCTAACGCTCCTGTATAATACAGTAAGGAGGTCAGTGCAGGGACCTGTGTGTGGGGCCCTAACGCTCCTGTATAATACAGTAAGGAGGTCAGTGCAGGGACCTGTGTGTGGGGCCCTAACGCTCCTGTATAATACAGTAAGGAGGTCAGTGCAGGGACCTGTGTGTGGGGCCCTAACGCTCCTGTATAGTACAGTAAGGAGGTCAGTGCAGGGACCTGTGTGTGGGGCCCTAACGCTCCTGTATAGTACAGTAAGGAGGTCAGTGCAGGGACCTGTGTGTGGGGCCCTAACGCTCCTGTATAATACAGTAAGGAGGTCAGTGCAGGGACCTGTGTGTGGGGCCCTAACGCTCCTGTATAATACAGTAAGGAGGTCAGTGCAGGGACCTGTGTGTGGGGCCCTAACGCTCCTGTATAATACAGTAAGGAGGTCAGTGCAGGGACCTGTGTGTGGGGCCCTAACGCTCCTGTATAATACAGTAAGGAGGTCAGTGCAGGGACCTGTGTGTGGGGCCCTAACGCTCCTGTATAATACAGTAAGGAGGTCAGTGCAGGGACCTGTGTGTGGGGCCCTAACGTTCCTGTATAATACAGTAAGGAGGTCAGTGCAGGGACCTGTGTGTGGGGCCCTAACGCTCCTGTATAATACAGTAAGGAGGTCAGTGCAGGGACCTGTGTGTGGGGCCCTAACGCTCCTGTATAGTACAGTAAGGAGGTCAGTGCAGGGACCTGTGTGTGGGGCCCTAACGCTCCTGTATAATACAGTAAGGAGGTCAGTGCAGGGACCTGTGTGTGGGGCCCAAACGCTCCTGTATAATACAGTAAGGAGGTCAGTGCAGGGACCTGTGTGTGGGGCCCTGACGCTCCTGTATAGTACAGTAAGGAGGTCAGTGCAGGGACCTGTGTGTGGGGCCCTAACGCTCCTGTATAATACAGTAAGGAGGTCAGTGCAGGGACCTGTGTGTGGGGCCCTAACGCTCCTGTATAATACAGTAAGGAGGTCAGTGCAGGGACCTGTGTGTGGGGCCCTAACGTTCCTGTATAGTACAGTAAGGAGGTCAGTGCAGGGACCTGTGTGTGGGGCCCTAACGCTCCTGTATAGTACAGTAAGGAGGTCAGTGCAGGGACCTGTGTGTGGGGCCCTAACGCTCCTGTATAGTACAGTAAGGAGGTCAGTGCAGGGACCTGTGTGTGGGGCCCTAACGCTCCTGTATAATACAGTAAGGAGGTCAGTGCAGGGACCTGTGTGTGGGGCCCTAACGCTCCTGTATAATACAGTAAGGAGGTCAGTGCAGGGACCTGTGTGTGGGGCCCTAACGCTCCTGTATAATACAGTAAGGAGGTCAGTGCAGGGACCTGTGTGTGGGGCCCTAACGCTCCTGTATAATACAGTAAGGAGGTCAGGGCAGGGACCTGTGTGTGGGGCCCTAACGCTCCTGTATAGTACAGTAAGGAGGTCAGTGCAGGGACCTGTGTGTGGGGCCCTAACGCTCCTGTATAATACAGTAAGGAGGTCAGTGCAGGGACCTGTGTGTGGGGCCCTAACGCTCCTGTATAGTACAGTAAGGAGGTCAGTGCAGGGACCTGTGTGGGGGGCCCTAACGCTCCTGTATAGTACAGTAAGGAGGTCAGTGCAGGGACCTGTGTGTGGGGCCCTAACGCTCCTGTATAGTACAGTAAGGAGGTCAGTGCAGGGACCTGTGTGTGGGGCCCTAACGCTCCTGTATAATACAGTAAGGAGGTCAGTGCAGGGACCTGTGTGTGGGGCCCTAACGCTCCTGTATAGTACAGTAAGGAGGTCAGTGCAGGGACCTGTGTGTGGGGCCCTAACGCTCCTGTATAATACAGTAAGGAGGTCAGTGCAGGGACCTGTGTGTGGGGCCCTAACGCTCCTGTATAATACAGTAAGGAGGTCAGTGCAGGGACCTGTGTGTGGGGCCCTAACGCTCCTGTATAATACAGTAAGGAGGTCAGTGCAGGGACCTGTGTGTGGGGCCCTAACGTTCCTGTATAATACAGTAAGGAGGTCAGTGCAGGGACCTGTGTGTGGGGCCCTAACGCTCCTGTATAATACAGTAAGGAGGTCAGTGCAGGGACCTGTGTGTGGGGCCCTAACGCTCCTGTATAATACAGTAAGGAGGTCAGTGCAGGGACCTGTGTGTGGGGCCCTAACGCTCCTGTATAATACAGTAAGGAGGTCAGTGCAGGGACCTGTGTGTGGGGCCCTAACGTTCCTGTATAATACAGTAAGGAGGTCAGTGCAGGGACCTGTGTGTGGGGCCCTAACGCTCCTGTATAGTACAGTAAGGAGGTCAGTGCAAGGACCTGTGTGTGTGGCCCTAACGCTCCTGTATAGTACAGTAAGGAGGTCAGTGCAGGGACCTGTGTGTGGGGCCCTAACGCTCCTGTATAATACAGTAAGGAGGTCAGTGCAGGGACCTGTGTGTGGGGCCCTAACGTTCCTGTATAGTACAGTAAGGAGGTCAGTGCAGGGACCTGTGTGTGGGGCCCTAACGCTCCTGTATAATACAGTAAGGAGGTCAGTGCAGGGACCTGTGTGTGGGGCCCTAACGCTCCTGTATAATACAGTAAGGAGGTCAGTGCAGGGACCTGTGTGTGGGGCCCTAACGTTCCTGTATAGTACAGTAAGGAGGTCAGTGCAGGGACCTGTGTGTGGGGCCCTAACGCTCCTGTATAGTACAGTAAGGAGGTCAGTGCAGGGACCTGTGTGTGGGGCCCTAACGCTCCTGTATAGTACAGTAAGGAGGTCAGTGCAGGGACCTGTGTGTGGGGCCCTAACGCTCCTGTATAATACAGTAAGGAGGTCAGTGCAGGGACCTGTGTGTGGGGCCCTAACGCTCCTGTATAATACAGTAAGGAGGTCAGTGCAGGGACCTGTGTGTGGGGCCCTAACGCTCCTGTATAATACAGTAAGGAGGTCAGTGCAGGGACCTGTGTGTGGGGCCCTAACGCTCCTGTATAGTACAGTAAGGAGGTCAGTGCAGGGACCTGTGTGTGGGGCCCTAACGCTCCTGTATAATACAGTAAGGAGGTCAGTGCAGGGACCTGTGTGTGGGGCCCTAACGCTCCTGTATAATACAGTAAGGAGGTCAGTGCAGGGACCTGTGTGTGGGGCCCTAACGCTCCTGTATAGTACAGTAAGGAGGTCAGTGCAGGGACCTGTGTGTGGGGCCCTAACGCTCCTGTATAGTACAGTAAGGAGGTCAGTGCAGGGACCTGTGTGTGGGGCCCTAACGCTCCTGTATAGTACAGTAAGGAGGTCAGTGCAGGGACCTGTGTGTGGGGCCCTAACGCTCCTGTATAATACAGTAAGGAGGTCAGTGCAGGGACCTGTGTGTGGGGCCCTAACGCTCCTGTATAATACAGTAAGGAGGTCAGTGCAGGGACCTGTGTGTGGGGCCCTAACGCTCCTGTATAATACAGTAAGGAGGTCAGTGCAGGGACCTGTGTGTGGGGCCCTAACGTTCCTGTATAGTACAGTAAGGAGGTCAGTGCAGGGACCTGTGTGTGGGGCCCTAACGCTCCTGTATAATACAGTAAGGAGGTCAGTGCAGGGACCTGTGTGTGGGGCCCTAACGCTCCTGTATAATACAGTAAGGAGGTCAGTGCAGGGACCTGTGTGTGGGGCCCTAACGCTCCTGTATAACACAGTAAGGAGGTCAGTGCAGGGACCTGTGTGTGGGGCCCTAACGCTCCTGTATAATACAGTAAGGTCAGTGCAGGGACCTGTGTGTGGGGCCCTAACGCTCCTGTATAATACAGTAAGGAGGTCAGTGCAGGGACCTGTGTGTGGGGCCCTAACGCTCCTGTATAGTACAGTAAGGAGGTCAGTGCAGGGACCTGTGTGTGGGGCCCTAACGCTCCTGTATAATACAGTAAGGAGGTCAGTGCAGGGACCTGTGTGTGGGGCCCTAACGCTCCTGTATAATACAGTAAGGAGGTCAGTGCAGGGACCTGTGTGTGGGGCCCTAACGCTCCTGTATAATACAGTAAGGAGGTCAGTGCAGGGACCTGTGTGTGGGGCCCTAACGCTCCTGTATAATACAGTAAGGAGGTCAGTGCAGGGACCTGTGTGTGGGGCCCTAACGCTCCTGTATAGTACAGTAAGGAGGTCAGTGCAGGGACCTGTGTGTGGGGCCCTAACGCTCCTGTATAATACAGTAAGGAGGTCAGTGCAGGGACCTGTGTGTGGGGCCCTAACGCTCCTGTATAATACAGTAAGGAGGTCAGTGCAGGGACCTGTGTGTGGGGCCCTAACGCTCCTGTATAATACAGTAAGGAGGTCAGTGCAGGGACCTGTGTGTGGGGCCCTAACGCTCCTGTATAATACAGTAAGGAGGTCAGTGCAGGGACCTGTGTGTGGGGCCCTAACGCTCCTGTATAATACAGTAAGGAGGTCAGTGCAGGGACCTGTGTGTGGGGCCCTAACGTTCCTGTATAATACAGTAAGGAGGTCAGTGCAGGGACCTGTGTGTGGGGCCCTAACGCTCCTGTATAATACAGTAAGGAGGTCAGTGCAGGGACCTGTGTGTGGGGCCCTAACGCTCCTGTATAGTACAGTAAGGAGGTCAGTGCAGGGACCTGTGTGTGGGGCCCTAACGCTCCTGTATAATACAGTAAGGAGGTCAGTGCAGGGACCTGTGTGTGGGGCCCAAACGCTCCTGTATAATACAGTAAGGAGGTCAGTGCAGGGACCTGTGTGTGGGGCCCTGACGCTCCTGTATAGTACAGTAAGGAGGTCAGTGCAGGGACCTGTGTGTGGGGCCCTAACGCTCCTGTATAATACAGTAAGGAGGTCAGTGCAGGGACCTGTGTGTGGGGCCCTAACGCTCCTGTATAATACAGTAAGGAGGTCAGTGCAGGGACCTGTGTGTGGGGCCCTAACGCTCCTGTATAGTACAGTAAGGAGGTCAGTGCAGGGACCTGTGTGTGGGGCCCTAACGCTCCTGTATAATACAGTAAGGAGGTCAGGGCAGGGACCTGTGTGTGGGGCCCTAACGCTCCTGTATAATACAGTAAGGAGGTCAGTGCAGGGACCTGTGTGTGGGGCCCTAACGCTCCTGTATAGTACAGTAAGGAGGTCAGTGCAGGGACCTGTGTGTGGGGCCCTAACGCTCCTGTATAATACAGTAAGGAGGTCAGTGCAGGGACCTGTGTGTGGGGCCCTAACGCTCCTGTATAACACAGTAAGGAGGTCAGTGCAGGGACCTGTGTGTGGGGCCCTAACGCTCCTGTATAATACAGTAAGGAGGTCAGTGCAGGGACCTGTGTGTGGGGCCCTAACGCTCCTGTATAATACAGTAAGGAGGTCAGGGCAGGGACCTGTGTGTGGGGCCCTAACGCTCCTGTATAGTACAGTAAGGAGGTCAGTGCAGGGACCTGTGTGTGGGGCCCTAACGCTCCTGTATAATACAGTAAGGAGGTCAGTGCAGGGACCTGTGTGTGGGGCCCTAACGCTCCTGTATAGTACAGTAAGGAGGTCAGTGCAGGGACCTGTGTGGGGGGCCCTAACGCTCCTGTATAGTACAGTAAGGAGGTCAGTGCAGGGACCTGTGTGTGGGGCCCTAACGCTCCTGTATAGTACAGTAAGGAGGTCAGTGCAGGGACCTGTGTGTGGGGCCCTAACGCTCCTGTATAATACAGTAAGGAGGTCAGTGCAGGGACCTGTGTGTGGGGCCCTAACGCTCCTGTATAGTACAGTAAGGAGGTCAGTGCAGGGACCTGTGTGTGGGGCCCTAACGCTCCTGTATAATACAGTAAGGAGGTCAGTGCAGGGACCTGTGTGTGGGGCCCTAACGCTCCTGTATAATACAGTAAGGAGGTCAGTGCAGGGACCTGTGTGTGGGGCCCTAACGCTCCTGTATAATACAGTAAGGAGGTCAGTGCAGGGACCTGTGTGTGGGGCCCTAACGCTCCTGTATAGTACAGTAAGGAGGTCAGTGCAGGGACCTGTGTGTGGGGCCCTAACGCTCCTGTATAGTACAGTAAGGAGGTCAGTGCAGGGACCTGTGTGTGGGGCCCTAACGCTCCTGTATAGTACAGTAAGGAGGTCAGTGCAGGGACCTGTGTGTGGGGCCCTAACGCTCCTGTATAATACAGTAAGGAGGTCAGTGCAGGGACCTGTGTGTGGGGCCCTAACGCTCCTGTATAATACAGTAAGGAGGTCAGTGCAGGGACCTGTGTGTGGGGCCCTAACGCTCCTGTATAATACAGTAAGGAGGTCAGTGCAGGGACCTGTGTGTGGGGCCCTAACGCTCCTGTATAGTACAGTAAGGAGGTCAGTGCAGGGACCTGTGTGTGGGGCCCTAACGCTCCTGTATAATACAGTAAGGAGGTCAGTGCAGGGACCTGTGTGTGGGGCCCTAACGCTCCTGTATAATACAGTAAGGAGGTCAGTGCAGGGACCTGTGTGTGGGGCCCTAACGCTCCTGTATAATACAGTAAGGAGGTCAGTGCAGGGACCTGTGTGTGGGGCCCTAACGCTCCTGTATAGTACAGTAAGGAGGTCAGTGCAGGGACCTGTGTGTGGGGCCCAAACGTTCCTGTATAATACAGTAAGGAGGTCAGTGCAGGGACCTGTGTGTGGGGCCCTAACGCTCCTGTATAATACAGTAAGGAGGTCAGTGCAGGGACCTGTGTGTGGGGCCCTAACGCTCCTGTATAGTACAGTAAGGAGGTCAGTGCAGGGACCTGTGTGTGGGGCCCTAACGCTCCTGTATAATACAGTAAGGAGGTCAGTGCAGGGACCTGTGTGTGGGGCCCTAACGCTCCTGTATAATACAGTAAGGAGGTCAGTGCAGGGACCTGTGTGTGGGGCCCTAACGCTCCTGTATAATACAGTAAGGAGGTCAGTGCAGGGACCTGTGTGTGGGGCCCTAACGCTCCCGTATAATACAGTAAGGAGGTCAGTGCAGGGACCTGTGTGTGGGGCCCTAACGCTCCCGTATAGTACAGTAAGGAGGTCAGTGCAAGGACCTGTGTGTGTGGCCCTAACGCTCCCGTATAATACAGTAAGGAGGTCAGTGCAGGGACCTGTGTGTGGGGCCCTAACGCTCCTGTATAATACAGTAAGGAGGTCAGTGCAGGGACCTGTGTGTGGGGCCCAAACGCTCCTGTATAATACAGTAAGGAGGTCAGTGCAGGGACCTGTGTGTGGGGCCCTAACGCTCCTGTATAGTACAGTAAGGAGGTCAGTGCAGGGACCTGTGTGTGGGGCCCTAACGCTCCTGTATAATACAGTAAGGAGGTCAGTGCAGGGACCTGTGTGTGGGGCCCTAACGCTCCTGTATAATACAGTAAGGAGGTCAGTGCAGGGACCTGTGTGTGGGGCCCTAACGCTCCTGTATAATACAGTAAGGAGGTCAGTGCAGGGACCTGTGTGTGGGGCCCTAACGCTCCTGTATAGTACAGTAAGGAGGTCAGTGCAGGGACCTGTGTGTGGGGCCCTAACGCTCCTGTATAATACAGTAAGGAGGTCAGTGCAGGGACCTGTGTGTGGGGCCCTAACGCTCCTGTATAATACAGTAAGGAGGTCAGTGCAGGGACCTGTGTGTGGGGCCCTAACGCTCCTGTATAGTACAGTAAGGAGGTCAGTGCAGGGACCTGTGTGTGGGGCCCTAACGCTCCTGTATAATACAGTAAGGAGGTCAGTGCAGGGACCTGTGTGTGGGGCCCTAACGCTCCTGTATAATACAGTAAGCAGGTCAGTGCAGGGACCTGTGTGTGGGGCCCTAACGCTCCTGTATAATACAGTAAGGAGGTCAGTGCAGGGACCTGTGTGTGGGGCCCTAACGCTCCTGTATAGTACAGTAAGGAGGTCAGTGCAGGGACCTGTGTGTGGGGCCCTAACGCTCCTGTATAATACAGTAAGGAGGTCAGTGCAGGGACCTGTGTGTGGGGCCCTAACGCTCCTGTATAATACAGTAAGGAGGTCAGTGCAGGGACCTGTGTGTGGGGCCCTAACGCTCCTGTATAATACAGTAAGGAGGTCAGTGCAGGGACCTGTGTGTGGGGCCCTAACGCTCCTGTATAGTACAGTAAGGAGGTCAGTGCAGGGACCTGTGTGTGGGG